>NC_086451.1:330941711-331243430 GCF_028390025.1 Pseudophryne corroboree
CGTCAGGGGCTTGTAAAAACGCCCATTTACCTCAGTTGGTCGACACAGACACAGACACGGACACTGACTTCAGTGTCGACGGTGAAGAAACAAACGTATTTTCCTTTAGGGCCACACGTTACATGTTAAGGGCAATGAAGGAGGTGTTATATATTTCTGATACTACAAGTACCACAAATAAGGGTATTATGTAGGGTGGGAATAATCTACTTGTAGTTTTTCCTGAATCAGATAAATTAAAGTGTGTGATGATACGTGGGTTTCCTCCGATAGAAAATTATTGGAGGTATACCCTTTCCCGCCAGAAGTGAGGGCGAGTTGGGAAACACACCTTAGGGTGGATAAGGCGCTCACACGCTTATAAAAACAAGTGGCGTTACCGTCTCCAGATACGGCCGCCCTCAAGGAGCCAGCTGATAGGAAGCTGAAAAATATCCTAAAAAGTATATACACACATACTGGTGTTATACTACGACCAGCAATCGCCTCAGCCTGGATGTGCAGCGCTGGGGGGGCTTGGTCGGATTTCCTGACTGAAAATATTGATACCCTTGACAGGAACAATATTTTATTGACTATAGAGCATTTTAAGGATGCATTTCTATATATGCGAGATGCGCAGAGGGATATTTGCATTCTGGCATCAAGAGTAGATGTGATGTCCATATCTGCCAGACGATGTTTATAGACACGACAGTGGTCAGGTGATGCAGATTCCAGACGGCACATGGAAGTATTGCCGTATAAAGGGGCGGTCCATCGGACCTGGTGGCCATGGCAACAGCTGGAAAATCCACTTTTGTTACCCCAAGTCACATCTCAGCAGAAAAGGACACAGTCTTTTCAGTCTCAGTCCTTTCGTACCCATAAAGGCAGGCGGGCAAAAGGCCAGTCATATCTGCCCAGGGTTAGAGGAAAGGGAAGAAGACTGCAGCAGGCAGCCCATTCCCAGGAACAGAAGTCCTCCACAGCTTCTGCCAAGTCCGCAGCATGACGCTGGGGCCATACAAGCGGACTCAGGTGCGGTGGGGGGTCATCTCAAGAGTTTCAGCACGCAGTGGGCTCACTCGCAAGTGGACTCCTGGATCCTACACGTAGTATCCCAGGTGTACATTGGAAATTCGAGACGTCTTCCCCTCACAAGTTCCTGAAGTCTGCTTTACCAACGTCTCCCTCCGACAGGGAGGCAGTATTGGGAAAAAATTCACAGGCTGTATTCCCAGCAGGTGATAATCAAAGTACCCCTCCTACAACAAGGGAAGGGGTATTATTCCACACTATATTGTGGTACTGAAGCCAAACGGCTCGGTGAGATCTAAAAGATTTGAACAATTACATACAAGGGTTCAAATCAAGATGGAGTCACTCAGAGCAGTGATAGCGAACCAGGACAATATGGTGTCACTGGATATCAGGGACGCTTACCTACATGTCCAAATTTTGCCCTTCTCACCAAGGGTATCTCAGGTTCGTGGTACAGAACTGTCACTATCAGTTCAGACGCTGCCGTTTGGATTGTCCACGGCACCCCGGGTCTTTACCATGGTAATGGCCGAAATGATGATTCTTCCTAAAAGAAATATGGACGCTTTCCTGATAAGGGCAAGGTCCAGAGAACAGTTGGCGGTCGGAGTAGCACTATCTCAAGTAGTTCTACGACAGCACGAGTGGATTCTAAATATTCCAAAATCGCAGCTTTTTCCGACGACACGTCTAATGTTCCTAGGAATGATTCTGGACACAGTCCAGAAAAGGATGTTTTCTCCCGGAGAAGAAGGCCAGGGAGTTATCCGAGCTAGTCAGGAACCTCCTAAAACCAGGAAAAGTATCAGTGCATCATTGCACAAGGGTCCTGTGAAAAATTGTGGTTTCTTACAAAGCGATCCCATTCGGTAGATTTCACGCAAGAACCTTTCAGTGGAATCTGCTGGGAAAATGGTCCGGATCGCATCTTCAGATGCATCAGCGGATAACCCTGTCTCCAAGGACAAGGGTGTTTTCTTCTGCGGTGGCTGCAGAGTGCTCATCTATGAAAGGGCCGCAGATTCGACATTCAGGACTGGGTCCTGGTGACCACGGATGCCAGCCTGAGTGGCTGGGGAGCAGTCACACAAAGAAAAAAAAAAAAAATTCCAGGGAGTGTGATCAAGTCTGGAGACTTCTCTCCACATAAATATACTGGAGCTAAGGGCAATTTACAAGGCTCTAAGCTTAGCAAGACCTCTGCTTCAAGGTCAGCCGGTATTGATCCAGTGGGACAACATCACAGCAGTCGCCCACGTAAACAGACAGGGCGGCACATGAAGCAGGAGGGAAATGGCAGAAACTGCAAGGATTCTTCGCTGGGCGAAAAATCATGTGATAACACTCTCAGCAGTGTTAATTCCGGGAGTGGAAAACTGGGAAGCAGACTTCCTCAGCAGGCATAACCTCCACCCGGGAGAGTGGGGACTTCAGCAGGAAGTCTTCCACATGATTGTAAACCGTTGGGAAAAACCAAAGGTGGACATGATGGCGTCCCGCCTGAACAAAAAACTAGACAGATATTGCGCCAGGTCAAGGGACCCTCAGGCAATAGCGGTGGACGCTCTGGTAACACTGTGGGTGTACCAGTCAGGGTATGTGTTCCCTCCTATGCATCTCATACCAAAAGTACTGAGAATCATAGGAAGGAGATGAGTAAGAACGATACTCGTGATTCCGGATGGGTCAAGAAGGACTTGGTACCCGGAACTTCAAGAGATGCTCACGGAAGAACCGTGGCCTCTACCTTTAAGAGAGGACCTGCTCCAGCAGGGGCCTTGTCTGTTCCAAGACTTACCGCGGCTGCGTTTGACGGCATGGCAGTTGAACGCCGGATCCTGAAAGGGCATTCCAGATGAAGTCATCCCTACCCTGGTCGAAGCCAGGAAGGATGTAACCGCAAAACATTTTCACCGCATTTGGCGAAAATATGTTGCGTGGTGTGAGGCCAAGAAGGTCCCTACAGAGGAATTCCAACTGGGTCGTTTCCTACATTTCCTGAAAACAGGACTGTCTATGGGCCTAAAATTAGGGTCCATTAAGGTTCAAATTTCGACCCTGTCGAATTTCTTCCAGAAAGAACTGGCTTCAGTGCCTGAAGTTCAGACGTTTGTAAAAGGGGTACTGCATATACAGCCTCTTTTTGTGCCCCCAGTGGCACCTTGGGATCTCAATGTTGTTTTGAGTTTCCTAAAGTCACATTGGTTTGATCCACTCACCACTGTGGAATTAAAATATTTCACATGGAAGGTGAAGATTCTATTAGCCCTGGCTTCAGCCAGGCGTGTGTCAGAATGGGCGGCTTTATCATATAAAAGCCCTTACTTAATTTTTCATTCTGACAGGGCAGAATTGAGGACTCGTCCTCAATTTCTCCTTAAGGTGTTTTCTGTTTTTCACGTGAACCAACCTATTGTGGTACCTGCGGCTACTAGGGACTTGGAGGACTCCAAGTTACTTGACGTTGTCAGGGCCCTGAAAATATATGTTTCCAGGACGACTGGAGTCAGAAAATCTGACTCGCTGTTTAGCCTGTATGCACCCAACAAGATGGGTGTTCCTGCTTCTAAGCAGACGATTGCTCGCTGGATTTGTAGTACAATTCAGCTTGCACATTCTGTGGCAGGCTTGCCACAGCCAAAATCAGTAAAAGCCCATTCCACAAGGAAGTGGGCTCATCTTGGGCGGCTGCCCGAGGGGTCTCGGCTTTACAACTTTGCCGAGCTGCTACTTGGTCAGGGGCACACCCTGACTGAGGAGGACCTGGAGTTCTCTCATTCGGTGCTGCAGAGTCATCCGCACTCTCCCGCCCGTTTGGGAGCTTTGGTATAATCCCCATGGTCCTGACGGAGTCCCCAGCATCCACTTAGGACGTTAGAGAAAATAAGAATTTACTTACCGATAATTCTATTTCTCGTAGTCCGTAGTGGATGCTGGGCGCCCATCCCAAGTGCGGATTGTCTGCAATACTTGTACATAGTTATTGTTACAAAAATCGGGTTATTCTTGTTGTGAGCCATCTTTTCAGAGGCTCCTTCGTTGTTATCATACTGTTAACTGGGTTCAGATCACAGGTTGTACGGTGTGATTGGTGTGGCTGGTATGAGTCTTACCCGGGATTCAATATCCTTCCTTATTATGCACGCTCGTCCGGGCACAGTATCCTAACTGAGGCTTGGAGGAGGGTCATAGGGGGAGGAGCCAGTGCACACCACCTGATCCTAAAGCTTTTATTATTGTGCCCTGTCTCCTGCGGAGCCGCTAAACCCCATGGTCCTGACGGAGTCCCCAGCATCCACTACGGACTACGAGAAATAGAATTATCGGTAAGTAAATTCTTATTATACCACCTAACCGTGGTTTTTTTTTCTTTCTTTATACATACATACTAGTTACGAGTATACTATCTCTTTATCAACCAGTCTATATATTAGCAGCAGACACAGTACAGTAGTTCACGGCTGTGGCTACCTCTGTGTCGGCACTCGGCAGCCCGTCCATAATTGTATATACCACCTAACCGTGGTTTTTTTTTTCTTTCTTTATACATACATACTAGTTACGAGTATACTATCTCTTTATCAACCAGTCTATATATTAGCAGCAGACACAGTACAGTGCGGTAGTTCACGGCTGTGGCTACCTCTGTGTCGGCACTCGGCAGCCCGTCCATAATTGTATATACCACCTAACCGTGGTTTTTTTTCTTTCTTTATACATACATACTAGTTACGAGTATACTATCTCTTTATCAACCAGTCTATATATTAGCAGCAGACACAGTACAGTAGTTCACGGCTGTGGCTACCTCTGTGTCGGCACTCGGCAGCCCGTCCATAATTGTATATACCACCTAACCGTGGTTTTTTTTTCTTTCTTTATACATACATACTAGTTACGAGTATACTATCTCTTTATCAACCAGTCTATATATTAGCAGCAGACACAGTACAGTAGTTCACGGCTGTGGCTACCTCTGTGTCGGCACTCGGCAGCCCGTCCATAATTGTATATACCACCTAACCGTGGTTTTTTTTTCTTTCTTTATACATACATACTAGTTACGAGTATACTATCTCTTTATCAACCAGTCTATATATTAGCAGCAGACACAGTACAGTGCGGTAGTTCACGGCTGTGGCTACCTCTGTGTCGGCACTCGGCAGCCCGTCCATAATTGTATATACCACCTAACCGTGGTTTTTTTTCTTTCTTTATACATACATACTAGTTACGAGTATACTATCTCTTTATCAACCAGTCTATATATTAGCAGCAGACACAGTACAGTGCGGTAGTTCACGGCTGTGGCTACCTCTGTGTCGGCTCTCGGCAGCCCGTCCATAATTGTATACTAGTATCCAATCCATCCATCTCCATTGTTTACCTGAGGTGCCTTTTAGTTGTGCCTATTAAAATATGGAGAACAAAAATGTTGAGGTTCCAAAATTAGGGAAAGATCAAGATCCACTTCCACCTCGTGCTGAAGCTGCTGCCACTAGTCATGGCCGAGACGATGAAATGCCAGCAACGTCGTCTGCCAAGGCCGATGCCCAATGGCATAGTACAGAGCATGTCAAAACCAAAACACCAAATATCAGTAAAAAAAGGACTCCAAAACCTAAAATAAAATTGTCGGAGGAGAAGCGTAAACTTGCCAATATGCCATTTACCACACGGAGTGGCAAGGAACGGCTGAGGCCCTGGCCTATGTTCATGGCTAGTGGTTCAGCTTCACATGAGGATGGAAGCACTCAGCCTCTCGCTAGAAAACTGAAAAGACTCAAGCTGGCAAAAGCACCGCAAAGAACTGTGCGTTCTTTGAAATCCCAAATCCACAAGGAGAGTCCAATTGTGTCGGTTGCGATGCCTGACCTTCCCAACACTGGACGTGAAGAGCATGCGCCTTCCACCATTTGCACGCCCCCTGCAAGTGCTGGAAGGAGCACCAGCAGTCCAGTTCCTGATAGTCAGATTGAAGATGTCAGTGTTGAAGTACACCAGGATGAGGAGGATATGGGTGTTGCTGGCGCTGGGGAGGAAATTGACCAGGAGGA
Source organism: Pseudophryne corroboree (assembly GCF_028390025.1). NCBI lineage: Eukaryota > Metazoa > Chordata > Amphibia > Anura > Myobatrachidae > Pseudophryne > Pseudophryne corroboree. The sequence continues at coordinate 330,947,792 of NC_086451.1, forward strand.
TTCTGATGGTGAGGTGGTTTGTTTAAGTCAGGCACCCGGGGAGACACCTGTTGTCCGTGGGAGGAATATGGCCGTTGACATGCCAGGTGAAAATACCAAAAAAATCAGCTCTTCGGTGTGGAGGTATTTCACCAGAAATGCGGACAACAGGTGTCAAGCCGTGTGTTCCCTTTGTCAAGCTGTAATAAGTAGGGGTAAGGACGTTAACCACCTCGGAACATCCTCCCTTATACGTCACCTGCAGCGCATTCATAATAAGTCAGTGACAAGTTCAAAAACTTTGGGTGACAGCGGAAGCAGTCCACTGACCAGTAAATCCCTTCCTCTTGTAACCAAGCTCACGCAAACCACCCCACCAACTCCCTCAGTGTCAATTTCCTCCTTCCCCAGGAATGCCAATAGTCCTGCAGGCCATGTCACTGGCAATTCTGACGAGTCCTCTCCTGCCTGGGATTCCTCCGATGCATCCTTGCGTGTAACGCCTACTGCTGCTGGCGCTGCTGTTGTTGCCGCTGGGAGTCGATGGTCATCCCAGAGGGGAAGTCGTAAGCCCACTTGTACTACTTCCAGTAAGCAATTGACTGTTCAACAGTCCTTTGCGAGGAAGATGAAATATCACAGCAGTCATCCTACTGCAAAGCGGATAACTGAGGCCTTGGCATCCTGGGTGGTGAGAAACGTGGTTCCGGTATCCATCATTACTGCAGAGCCAACTAGAGACTTGTTGGAGGTACTGTGTCCCCGGTACCAAATACCATCTAGGTTCCATTTCTCTAGGCAGGCGATACCGAAAATGTACACAGACCTCAGAAAAAGAGTCACCAGTGTCCTAAAAAATGCAGCTGTACCCAATGTCCACTTAACCACGGACATGTGGACAAGTGGAGCAGGGCAGGGTCAGGACTATATGACTGTGACAGCCCACTGGGTAGATGTATGGACTCCCGCCGCAAGAACAGCAGCGGCGGCACCAGTAGCAGCATCTCGCAAACGCCAACTCTTTCCTAGGCAGGCTACGCTTTGTATCACCGCTTTCCAGAATACGCACACAGCTGAAAACCTCTTACGGCAACTGAGGAAGATCATCGCGGAATGGCTTACCCCAATTGGACTCTCCTGTGGATTTGTGGCATCGGACAACGCCAGCAATATTGTGTGTGCATTAAATCTGGGCCAATTCCAGCACGTCCCATGTTTTGCACATACCTTGAATTTGGTGGTGCAGAATTTTTTAAAAAACGACAGGGGCGTGCAAGAGATGCTGTCGGTGGCCAGAAGAATTGCGGGACACTTTCGGCGTACAGGCACCACGTACAGAAAACTGGAGCACCACCAAAAACTACTGAACCTGCCCTGCCATCATCTGAAGCAAGAAGTGGTAACGAGGTGGAATTCAACCCTCTATATGCTTCAGAGGTTGGAGGAGCAGCAAAAGGCCATTCAAGCCTATACAATTGAGCACGATATAGTAGGTGGAATGCACCTGTCTCAAGTGCAGTGGAGAATGATTTCAACGTTGTGCAAGGTTCTGATGCCCTTTGAACTTGCCACACGTGAAGTCAGTTCAGACACTGCCAGCCTGAGTCAGGTCATTCCCCTCATCAGGCTTTTGCAGAAGAAGCTGGAGGCATTGAAGGAGGAGCTAACACGGAGCGATTCCGCTAGGCATGTGGGACTTGTGGATGCAGCCCTTAATTCGCTTAACAAGGATTCACGGGTGGTCAATCTGTTGAAATCAGAGCACTACATTTTGGCCACCGTGCTGGATCCTAGATTTAAAGCCTACCTTGGATCTCTCTTTCCGGCAGACACAGGTCTGCTGGGGTTGAAAGACCTGCTGGTGACAAAATTGTCAAGTCAAGCGGAACGCGACCTGTCAACATCTCCTCCTTCACATTCTCCCGCAACTGGGGGTGCGAGGAAAAGGCTCAGAATTCCGAGCCCACCCGCTGGCGGTGATGCAGGGCAGTCTGGAGCGACTGCTGATGCTGACATCTGGTCCGGACTGAAGGACCTGACAACGATTACGGACATGTCGTCTACTGTCACTGCATATGATTCTCTCAACATTGATAGAATGGTGGAGGATTATATGAGTGACCGCATCCAAGTAGGCACGTCACACAGTCCGTACTTATACTGGCAGGAAAAAGAGGCAATTTGGAGGCCCTTGCACAAACTGGCTTTATTCTACCTAAGTTGCCCTCCCACAAGTGTGTACTCCGAAAGAGTGTTTAGTGCCGCAGCTCACCTTGTCAGCAATCGGCGTACGAGGTTACATCCAGAAAATGTGGAGAAGATGATGTTCATTAAAATGAATTATAATCAATTCCTCCGCGGAGACATTGACCAGCAGCAATTGCCTCCACAAAGTACACAGGGAGCTGAGATGGTGGATTCCAGTGGGGACGAATTGATAATCTGTGAGGAGGGGGATGTACACGGTGATATATCGGAGGGTGAAGATGAGGTGGACATCTTGCCTCTGTAGAGCCAGTTTGTGCAAGGAGAGATTAATTGCTTCTTTTTTGGGGGGGGTCCAAACCAACCCGTCATATCAGTCACAGTCGTGTGGCAGACCCTGTCACTGAAATGATGGGTTGGTTAAAGTGTGCATGTCCTGTTTTGTTTATACAACATAAGGGTGGGTGGGAAGGCCCAAGGACAATTCCATCTTGCACCTCTTTTTTCTTTTTTTTTTCTTTGCATCATGTGCAGATTGGGGAGGGTTTTTTGGAAGGGACATCCTGCGTGACACTGCAGTGCCACTCCTAGATGGGCCCGGTGTTTGTGTCGGCCACTAGGGTCGCTAATCTTACTCACACAGTCAGCTACCTCATTGCGCCTCTTTTTTTCTTTGCGTCATGTGCTGTTTGGGGAGGGTTTTTTGGAAGGGACATCCTGCGTGACACTGCAGTGCCACTCCTAGATGGGCCCGGTGTTTGTGTCGGCCACTATGGTCGCTAATCTTACTCACACAGCTACCTCATTGCGCCTCTTTTTTTCTTTGCGTCATGTGCTGTTTGGGGAGGGTTTTTTGGAAGGGCCATCCTGCGTGACACTGCAGTGACACTCCTAGATGGGCCCGGTGTTTGTGTCGGCCACTAGGGTCGCTAATCTTACTCACACAGCTACCTCATTGCGCCTCTTTTTTTCTTTGCGTCATGTGCTGTTTGGGGAGGGTTTTTTGGAAGGGACATCCTGCGTGACACTGCAGTGCCACTCCTAGATGGGCCCGGTGTTTGTGTTGGCCACTAGGGTCGCTTATCTTACTCACACAGCGACCTCGGTGCAAATTTTAGGACTAAAAATAATATTGTGAGGTGTGAGGTATTCAGAATAGACTGAAAATGAGTGTAAATTATGGTTTTTGAGGTTAATAATACTTTGGGATCAAAATGACCCCCAAATTCTATGATTTAAGCTGTTTTTTAGTGTTTTTGGAAAAAAACACCCGAATCCAAAACACACCCGAATCCGACAAAAAAAATTCGGTGAGGTTTTGCCAAAACGCGTTCGAACCCAAAACACGGCCGCGGAACCGAACCCAAAACCAAAACACAAAACCCGAAAAATTTCAGGCGCTCATCTCTATTATATAGTAGGAGGACAGTGCAGAGTTTTGCTGACCAGTGACCACCAGTATTATACGTTCTCTGCGTGAAAAACGCTCCATGTCTGCGCTGCATTGTAGTATATAGTAGGAGGACAGTGCAGAATTTTGCTGACCAGTGACCACCAGTATTATATCAGTACGGTACAGTAGTCCACTGCTCTACCTACCTCTGTGTCATCAAGTATACTATCCATCCATACCTGTGGTGCATTTAAGTTTTGCGCAGTATATATAGTAGGAGGACAGTGCATAATTTTGCTGACCACCAGTATATAATATATAGCAGTATGGTACAGTAGTCTACTGCTCTACCTCTGTGTCGTCAAGTATACTACAAAAGTTCAGTAAAATGACCCAAAAATCAAAATTAAAAGCGTCTGAGGAGAAGCGTAAACTTACCAATATGCCATTTACGACACTGAGTGGCAAGGAACGGCTGAGGCCCTGGCCTATGTTCATGGCTAGTGGTTCAGATTCACATGAGGATGGAAGCACTCATCCTCTTGCTAGAAAACTGCAGTGCCACTCCTAGATGGGCCAGGTGTTTGTGTCGGCCACTTGGGTCGCTTAGCTTAGTCACACATCTGCCTCATTGCACCTCTTTTTTTCTTTGCATCATGTGCTGTTTGGGGACAATTTTTTTAAGTGCCATCCTGTCTGACACTGCAGTTCCACTCCTAGATGGGCCAGGTGTTTGTGCCGGCCACTTGGGTCGCTTAGCTTAGCCATCCAGCGACTTTGGTGCACCTCTTTTTTTCTTTGCATCATGTGCTGTTTGGGGACTATTTTTTAAATCTGCCATCCTGTCTGACACTGCAGTGCCACTCCTAGATGGGCCAGGTGTTTGTGTCGGCCACTTGGGTCGCTTAGCTTAGTCACACAGCGACCTTGGTGCACCTCTTCTTTTCTTTGCATCATGTGCTGTTTGGGGACTATTATTTGAAGTGCCATCCTGTCTGACACTGCAGTGCCACTCCTAGATGGGCCAGGTGTTTGTGTCGGCCACTTGGGTCGCTTAGCTTAGTCACACAGCGACCTTGGTGCACCTCTTCTTTTCTTTGCATCATGTGCTGTTTGGGGACTATTTTTTGAAGTGCCATCCTGTCTGACACTGCAGTGCCACTCCTAGATGGGCCAGGTGTTTGTGTCGGCCACTTGGGTCGCTTAGCTTAGCCATCCAGCGACCTTGGTGCACCTCTTTTTTTCTTTGCATCATGTGCTGTATGGGGACTATTTTTTAAATCTGCCATCCTGTCTGACACTGCAGTGCCACTCCTAGATGGGCCAGGTGTTTGTGTCGGCCACTTGGGTCGCTTAGCTTAGTCACACAGCGATCTTGGTGCACCTCATTTTTTCTTTGCATCATGTGCTGTTTGGGGACTATTTTTTAAATCTGCCATCCTGTCTGACACTGCAGTGCCACTCCTAGATGGGCCAGGTGTTTGTGTCGGCCACTTGGGTCGCTTAGCTTAGTCACACAGCGATCTTGGTGCACCTCTTCTTTTCTTTGCATCATGTGCTGATTGGGGACTATTTTTTGAAGTGCCATTCTGTCTGACACTGCAGTGCCACTCCTAGATGGGCCAGGTGTTTGTGTCGGCCACTTGGGTCGCTTAGCTTAGCCATCCAGCGACTTTGGTGCACCTCTTTTTTTCTTTGCATCATGTGCTGTTTGGGGACTATTTTTTAAATCTGCCATCCTGTCTGACACTGCAGTGCCACTCCTAGATGGGCCAGGTGTTTGTGTCGGCCACTTGGGTCGCTTAGCTTAGTCACACAGCGATCTTGGTGCACCTCTTTTTTTCTTTGCATCATGTGCTGTTTGGGGACTATTTTTTGAAGTGCCATTCTGTCTGACACTGCAGTGCTACTCCTAGATGGGCCAGGTGTTTGTGTCGGCCACTTGGGTCGCTTAGCTTAGCCATCCAGCGACCTTGGTGCACCTCTTTTTTTCTTTGCATCATGTGCTGTTTGGGGACTATTTTTTAAATCTGCCATCCTGTCTGACACTGCAGTGCCACTCCTAGATGGGCCAGGTGTTTGTGTTGGCCACTTGGGTCGCTTAGCTTAGTCACACAGCGACCTTGGTGCACCTCTTCTTTTCTTTGCATCATGTGCTGTTTGGGGACTATTTTTTGAAGTGCCATCCTGTCTGACACTGCAGTGCCACTCCTAGATGGGCCAGGTGTTTGTGTCGGCCACTTGGTCGCTTAGCTTAGCCATCCAGCGACCTTGGTGCACCTCTTTTTTTCTTTGCATCATGTGCTGTTTGGGGACTATTTTTTAAATCTGCCATCCTGTCTGACACTGCAGTGCCACTCCTAGATGGGATAGGTGTTTGTGTCGGCCACTTGGGTCGCTTAGCTTAGTCACACAGCGACCTTGGTGCACCTCTTTTTTTATTTGCATCATGTGCTGTTTGGGGACTATTTTTTGAAGTGCCATCCTGTCTGACACTGCAGTGCCACTCCTAGATGGGCCAGGTGTTTGTGTCGGCCACTTGGGTCGCTTAGCTTAGCCATCCAGCGACCTTGGTGCACCTCTTTTTTTCTTTGCATCGTGTGCTGTTTGGGGACTATTTTTTAAATTTGCCATCCTGTCTGACACTGCAGTGCCACTCCTAGATGGGCCAGGTGTTTGTGTCGGCCACTTGGGTCGCTTAGCTTAGTCACACAGCGATCTTGGTGCACCTCTTTTTTTCTTTGCATCATGTGCTGTTTGGGGACTATTTTTTGAAGTGCCATTCTGTCTGACACTGCAGTGCTACTCCTAGATGGGCCAGGTGTTTGTGTCGGCCACTTGGGTCGCTTAGCTTAGCCATCCAGCGACCTTGGTGCACCTCTTTTTTTCTTTGCATCATGTGCTGTTTGGGGACTATTTTTTAAATCTGCCATCCTGTCTGACACTGCAGTGCCACTCCTAGATGGGCCAGGTGTTTGTGTCGGCCACTTGGGTCGCTTAGCTTAGTCACACAGCGACCTTGGTGCACCTCTTCTTTTCTTTGCATCATGTGCTGTTTGGGGACTATTTTTTGAAGTGCCATCCTGTCTGACACTGCAGTGCCACTCCTAGATGGGCCAGGTGTTTGTGTCGGCCACTTGGTCGCTTAGCTTAGCCATCCAGCGACCTTGGTGCACCTCTTTTTTTCTTTGCATCATGTGCTGTTTGGGGACTATTTTTTAAATCTGCCATCCTGTCTGACACTGCAGTGCCACTCCTAGATGGGATAGGTGTTTGTGTCGGCCACTTGGGTCGCTTAGCTTAGTCACACAGCGACCTTGGTGCACCTCTTTTTTTCTTTGCATCATGTGCTGTTTGGGGACTATTTTTTGAAGTGCCATCCTGTCTGACACTGCAGTGCCACTCCTAGATGGGCCAGGTGTTTGTGTCGGCCACTTGGGTCGCTTAGCTTAGCCATCCAGCGACCTTGGTGCACCTCTTTTTTTCTTTGCATCGTGTGCTGTTTGGGGACTATTTTTTAAATTTCCCATCCTGTCTGACACTGCAGTGCCACTCCTAGATGGGCCAGGTGTTTGTGTCGGCCACTTGGGTCGCTTAGCTTAGTCACACAGCGATCTTGGTGCACCTCTTTTTTTCTTTGCATCATGTGCTGTTTGGGGACTATTTTTTGAAGTGCCATTCTGTCTGACACTGCAGTGCTACTCCTAGATGGGCCAGGTGTTTGTGTCGGCCACTTGGGTCGCTTAGCTTAGCCATCCAGCGACCTTGGTGCACCTCTTTTTTTCTTTGCATCATGTGCTGTTTGGGGACTATTTTTTAAATCTGCCATCCTGTCTGACACTGCAGTGCCACTCCTAGATGGGCCAGGTGTTTGTGTCGGCCACTTGGGTCGCTTAGCTTAGTCACACAGCGACCTTGGTGCACCTCTTCTTTTCTTTGCATCATGTGCTGTTTGGGGACTATTTTTTGAAGTGCCATCCTGTCTGACACTGCAGTGCCACTCCTAGATGGGCCAGGTGTTTGTGTCGGCCACTTGGTCGCTTAGCTTAGCCATCCAGCGACCTTGGTGCACCTCTTTTTTTCTTTGCATCATGTGCTGTTTGGGGACTATTTTTTAAATCTGCCATCCTGTCTGACACTGCAGTGCCACTCCTAGATGGGATAGGTGTTTGTGTCGGCCACTTGGGTCGCTTAGCTTAGTCACACAGCGACCTTGGTGCACCTCTTTTTTTCTTTGCATCATGTGCTGTTTGGGGACTATTTTTTGAAGTGCCATCCTGTCTGACACTGCAGTGCCACTCCTAGATGGGCCAGGTGTTTGTGTCGGCCACTTGGGTCGCTTAGCTTAGCCATCCAGCGACCTTGGTGCACCTCTTTTTTTCTTTGCATCGTGTGCTGTTTGGGGACTATTTTTTAAATTTGCCATCCTGTCTGACACTGCAGTGCCACTCCTAGATGGGCCAGGTGTTTGTGTCGGCCACTTGGGTCGCTTAGCTTAGTCACACAGCGATCTTGGTGCACCTCTTTTTTTCTTTGCATCATGTGCTGTCTGTGGACTATTTTTTGAAGTGCCATCCTGTCTGACACTGCAGTGCCACTCCTAGATGGGCCAGGTGTTTGTGTCGGCCACTTGGGTCGCTTAGCTTAGTCACACAGCGACCGAATCCAAAACACGGCCGCGGATCGAATCCAAAACCGAAACACAAAACCCGAAAAATGTCCGGTGCACATCACTACTTTACACAGGAGGATTTGCCCAAGCAGTCCCAGGATCAGTGAAGCTGAGGGATAATGGCACCCAGACACTGACAGGGAGTGAGGGAGAGACAGATATCCAGCTCCAGGGCGGGAACATTTGCGGGAAATGGCCTGGGGCTGGGAGAGGGGCTTCAGGTCTAAGCCTTATCCCCCTGCTGGCAAAACCACCGGGTACTGTGGGCTACTGAAAATGGTTTAGAGAGAAAACCTGACCTGCACCCATGCCCTGGTGATCTAGTGGGATCGCCTGTACTGCCACAGTGTCCACCGCCAGCGTGCGCGGCCTGCCTCCCACTGACCGCGCCGGATCGCGAAAAAGACCGGGTCCCGCAAGCGGGACCCACTCACCACCTCCCGAAGCGCAGCCACGCGATCCCGGAGAGCCCCCGTCGTGTGTGCCTGACGTGAAGAAAACCGGAGCCTCCTGCTGCAGTTACCTGGCAACCAGGGCGCGGGAGTGTACAGCGCCGCTGGGGAGAGCTGGAGCTGCAGCAGTGAATGTCTTCTGACATTTACCACCGTTGCTGCCCTTGAAGTCTTCACTTTTTTTTCATAAAAAAGCTCTTCTTAGGGCTGCCTGGAGCAGCCCCTCTGTTAAGTGCCTGCTTACTGCAGCACCAACTACAAAACTGAGCTCCTGTGCAGGGAGGCGGGGTTATAGAGGATGCGGCGCTGTGCATTCTGGGAACAGTCAAAGCTTTGAGCCTGTTGGTGCCTCGGATCAAGATCCTACTCTACACCCCATTGTCCATCCTTGTGGAGCCCAGTGTACCCCGCAGCAGAAATAACTAATTAACGGACATCCAATGAGGATTAAGTCTGGTTCTTAAAAACGAGGATCTGCAGACCACAGTTACACCTCCTGACAAAGTCCATTGATGACGAAATGCGTTGGGCGTGGCTTACTGATGTAGACGTCATCCGCTGAGTATCAGAGCTGGCGGTGAGCTCATGTTAAAGACATCGCTGTTGGACATTGCTGTGCTGTAGTGATTGTCACTGGGGAGCCAGCTAAGTGTGCCTTTTTAAGCTTACATGTTTGTAGACATTTGCAAATAGTAAAAGTTACTTGATATATCATTCACAAGTGCACTCTCCTCATTTGTAACATATATATATATGTATATGTATATATATATATATATGTATATATATATATGTATATATATATATATATAATTATATATATATATATATATATATTTATATATATATATGTATATATATATATATATAATTTATGAACCCATTGTAATAAAAAAAAAAATTATGGGCCCTACACATTACCCGACTGGCTACCGAGCTGCCCGACGGCCGACCTGGCAGCGGGGGGGTGACAGTGGGAGAGAAGTTTCTTAACTACCCCCGTCACCAGGCCCCATAGCCCTGCATGCTGATATGGACAATAATGTCTATATTGGCTTGCAGGTATGAACGAGCCGGCACCAAAGATGAACAAGTGCAGAGCCACGCATCGTTCATCGTTGGTGCCTACACACTGAAAGATATAAACGATATCTTGTTCATTAATGAACGCGATCGTTCATATCTTTCAGTGTTATCAGTAAATGTGTAGGGCCTATAAGTTGGTGGCACAGTGGAAGTTGGTGGGGCAGTGGGTGAAAAAAACTTAATTGGTTCCCCCTTGTACAGCCCTGCCCACACATCAGAAATGCCTCCCCAATATTAAAATATGTAAAAAAAGGTTCCAATTTCAAAGATATCTTTTGTCATTCAAATTGTTTGCAAAATTGTTTAGTGTGTACACTCAATTTCGTTTATCAGGGCTCTGGGAAGTTCAAGGGAAATTGCTCATCTTCCACATAGTTCATCTTTCACATTGGTCATGTCTTCTAGTGTGTAGGGCCCTTAAGGGGGAAAATTGACATCTACTGGTTCACTGCATGCAGAAAACAGGAAAGAAAATGTGGAGTAGAGACAGGGCCGGACTGGGACTAAAAATAGGCCCTGGCATTTTTGAAGCACACAGGCCCACCTCTGTGACTCCTCCCCTTACTATTCCTGACTCCTCCCACTTATTAGTCTATGCTCTTACAAATATAATTAATATTCTAACAACATACAAGTGTACATCATTCTCTATTAAAATACACACAACCAGTGGTTGAAGTGGAAATTTTTAAGTGGGGGTATGGAAATGTGAAGTTTGTAATTAAGCGCGCGTGCTCCAGAAAAGGGGCGTGGTCACTCAAAAGGGGGCGTGGCCTTCAGTGTAGTTTACCACACCATACACCCCTTATACGCATTATGCACCACAATAGTAGGACCCCTTATACTATCTAGTACTGGTGCCTCTTTCACATTATACCACACAGTATGAGCCAAAATTCACATTACAGCACCCGGTATGAGCCGAAATTTACATTATATGCCCCCAATAGTGCAGTGCCAGATCCACAATTGCCCCCACAGTGCCAGGTATACAAATGCCCCCACAGTGCCAGGTATACAAATGCCCCCACAGTGCCAGGCATACAAATGCCCTCACAGTGCCAGGTATACAAATGCCCCCACAGTGCCAGGTATACAAATGCCCCCACAGTGCCAGATCCACAAATGCCCCCACAGTGCCAGATCCACAAATGCCCCCACAGTGCCAGATCCACAAATGCCCCCACAGTGCTAGGTATACAAATGCCCCCACAGTGCCAGATCCACAATTGCCCCCACAGTGTCAGATCCACAATTGCCCCCACAGTGTCAGGTAATACCTGACACTGTGGGGGCAATTGTGGATCTGACACTGTGGGGGCAATTGTATACCTGACAGGTATACAAATGCCCCCACAGTGCCAGGTAAACAATTGCCCCCACAGTGCCAGGTATACAAATGCCCCACAGTGCCAGCCAATTGCCCTCACAGTGCCAGGTATACAATTGCCCCCACAGCAGCCAGTTCTGCAGCTGCTTACCGCTGCTGCACTGCTGCTGCTGCTTCTCCTCCAGGCTCCGGCTGTGAGGGACGGGTGAGTCAGGAGAGGAGAGCGCCCGCCAGCGCGGCTGTGTCTGGCGCGGCGGCATATAGCGGACTTCGTTCAAACCAGCCGCCGGTTCGTGAGCCAATCAGAGCTCGCGGACCGGCGGTTTCTGATTGGCTGCCGGTCCGCGAGCTCTGATTGGCTCACGAACCGGCGGCTGGTTTGAAGTCCGCTATACGCCGCCGCGCGCTCTCCTCTCCTGACAGCTGAGACACGCTGCCGCCGGACTGAGCGGCAGCGTGTATCAGTGAGCGCTGGACCGGCCCACGTGGCCATCGGCCCTTCTGGCATTTGCCAGAAGTGCCAGATGGCCAGTCCGGCCCTGAGTAGAGATGAGACACACCACCTACAGAAATACAGCAGGACCAAATTAAGTGAAATGTATCTTCACGTTCTTGACTGGGCGACTAAGCCTGCATGTTACTTTTAGGTCCCTAAATATGTATTTTGTAGGTACCAGGGTGGTCATTCCGAGTTGTTCGCTCATTGCCGATTTTCGCTATGCTGCGATTTGTTGCTAAATGCGCATGCGCATGATACGCAGAGCGCATGCGCTAAGTAATTTTACACAAAACTTATTAGATTTGCTGGTGTTCGTGCGGTGCTTTTCAGTCGCACTGCTGATCGGTAAATGATTGACATGAAAGGGGCGTTTCTGGGTGGTAACTGAGCGTTTTCCGGGAGTGTGCTAAAAAACGCAGGCGTGTCAGGGAAAAACGCGGGAGTGTCTGGAGAAACGGGGGAGTGGCTGGCCGAATGCAGGGCGTGTTTGTGACGTCAAACCAGGAACTAAACGGACCGAGCTGATTGCAATCATGGAGTAGGTCTGGAGCTACTCAGAAACTGCAAGAAAATATTTAGTAGCAATTCTGCTAATCTTTAGTTCGCAATTCTGCTAAGCTTAGATACACTCCCAGAGGGCGGCGGCCTAGCGTTTGCAATGCTGCTAAAAGCAGCTAACGAGCGAACAACTCGGAATGAGGGCCAATGATCAAATAAGGGTTTTTTGCTCAAATACCCTGAAGTTAGGAAACTAGAGATGCTGTGGATTTGTAGGCCCCATTCATTAAACAGGTTATACAGTATGTCATTTACAATTATCCCTTACTCAGAAACAGATCATCCTGCTGCCATGCCCATTGCCTGTATGAGAGACTGATAGGCACACTCACATTGCATACACAAAATGCTTTAAAGATAGGTTATGGGTAACCTTAAATATGATGTATTTTTCACAAATGCTTAGAGTATTAAGTGTTAATGCAAACTTGGAAGGGTGACCTCTTAGAAGTGTAAGAATGGGAGAACGCCACTGTGCGCTCTCCAGTATTGCTCCTATGGGGATGATGCTTCATTCCCTTACCAAGATGGCCACCAGAGTTGTTACAGTGCATATGCAGCGCCATCTTGTTACTGTGTACAATAACATACTGTGAGACGGATGTCTCCCCCTTAACTCCAAGAGACCTGCTACTTTTACCCATGATACTGCTGTTCCAGCACCCTGCATCACTACATGCATCCAGAGGACAGTCACTGGCTGATGAGCTGTCAGGGGTGTAGTATGGTATGCCGGCGGCCGGGCTCCGGGCGACCAGCATACCGGCGCCGGGAGCCTGACCGCCGGCATACCGACAGCGTGGCGAGCGCAAATGAGCCCCTTGCGGGCTCGCTGCGGGCACGGTGGCGCGCTATGCGGGCACGGTGGCGCGCTATGCGCGCCACGCTATTTTATTCTCCCTCCAGGGGGGTCGTGGACCCTCACGAGGGAGAAAAAGTGTTGGTATGCCGGCTGTCGGGATCCCGGCGCCGGTATACTGTGCGCCGGGATCCCAACAGTCGGCATACTGAAGACCACCCGCTGTCAGATCCCCGCTCTACTTCATGCCTCAATCAGTGTACCAGTGAGTATGGCTGTACCTTCACTTATCAATAAGCCACACTATTGGTTAAGCCACTAGACTTGTGATTGAATCAAATACAATTCTGTTGGTGCGTACATTACTCGGCCAAACCACCACCGTACACACATACTTCCATTAATATAATGACTATGAACACAAGAAGCAGAGCTTGTGGCTGCATGCAATACATGTCCATAACATGAAGGGCTGCCATCAGGGGATATCGGCAGTACACCTGTAAGGGGCCCTAGCTGACAGGGATGATCCCGATTGCCAGATTCCATTTTTATTTTATTTTCTGTGCTGAGGCACTCACTCACTTACTCTGAGTGGGGCCCTAGATGTACAGTTGTAGGGAGAACTGTGCAGATATGCAGACACTGCTATGTTTATATATATATATATATATATATATATATATATATATATAAAATAGAGATGTGCAGCGGGCACTCTTTGTGTTTTGGTTTTGGTTCTGGTTCCATGCTCATGTTTTGGATCTGGATTGGTTTTGCCAAAACCACCGTTTCGTGTTTTGGTTTTGGATCTGGATGATTTTTGAAAAAAACATGAAAACAGCTAAAATCACATCATTTGGGGGTAATTTTGATCCTATGGTATTACTAACCTCAATAACATTCATTTCGACTCATTTCTAGTCTATTCTGAACACCTCACAATATTTTTTAGGCGAAAAGGTTGCACTGAGGTGGCTGGATGACTAAGCTAAGCGACACAAGTGTGCAGCACTAACATCTGGCCCATCTAGAAGTGGCACTGCAGTGGCAGACAGGTTGGCATATTTAAACAATAGGCCCCCAAACAGCACATGATGCAAAGAAGAAAAAGAGGTGCAATGAGGTAGCTGTATGACTAAGCTAAGCGACACAAGTGTGCGGCACAAACACCTGGCCTTTCTACGAATGGCACTGCAGTTGCAGACAGGATGGCACTTAAAAAAACTAGGCCCCAAACAGCACATGATGCAAAGAAGAAAAAGAGGTGCAATGAGGTAGCTGTATGACTAAGCTAAGCGACACAAATGTGCGGCACAAACACCTGGCCCATCTAGGAGTGGCACTGCAGTGGCAGACAGGATGGCAGATTTAAAAAATAGGCCCCAAACAACACATCATGCAAAGAAGTAAAAGAGGTGCAATAAAGTAGCTGTATGACTAAGCTAAGCGACACAAGTGTGCGGCACAAACACCTGACCTATCTAGGAATGGCACTGCAGTTGCAGACAGGATGGCACTTAAAAAAACTAGGCCCCAAACAGCACATAATGCAAAGAAGAAAAAGAGGTGCAATGAGGTAGCTGTATGACTAAGCTAAGCGACACAAGTGTGCGGCACAAACACCTGGCCCATCCTCGAGTGGCACTGCAGTGGCAGACAGGATGGCAGATTTAAAAAATAGGCCCCAAACAGCACATGATGCAAAGAAAAAAAAGAGGTGCAATTAGGTAGCTGGATGGCTAAGCTAAGCGACACAAGTGTGCGGCACAAACACCTGGCCCATTTTAAAAACTAGGACCCAAAGAGCACATAATGCAAAGAAAAAAAAGAGGTGCAAGATGGAATTGTCCTTGGGCCCTCCCACCCACCCTTATGTTGTTTAAACATGACATGCACAGTTTAATAAACCCATCATTTCAGCGACAGGTGGTCCCCGTGGAAAAAGCTTGCTTAGGTCTCTGAATCATAGCTAGCTCCACCTCCATAGTTGATGACTTTTCACATTATGAGAAGAGGCAAGAGGAAGAGGACAGTGTCAAGAAGGTGATAAAAAATTAGAGAGGCACACGCAATCAGGAACAACACACAGGCTTTCACCTCCACTCCTATTTTGGTGTGGAATGGAAAAATCTTCAACCAAACAAATATATAATTACCACATTACTGGATAAACTGAAAAACTAGGGGCAAAAGCTTCCGAATTTGTACCCCCTTCTCCATTTTCAGGGATTAAGATAATATCAGATTTAATGCTGAGATGCAAATAAACTGGTGTATACCACACGATCAAGATTGGATATTTTCCCCTCCACGGAGTCTGGAGACTTATTTTGTGAAAATCTTGTGGGTTTCTTTTTTTCCATTTTTTAATTACATTTTTATTTACATATTTTGTCACAGATGCCTTATTTTCATTTTTCACAGCTCCCAGTTACACGCATGTGAGCATACCTGTGTGTCCCAGTTACACGCATGTGAACATACCTGTGTGTCTTGTTTATTTTATTCATATTTAATTTTTATTTAAAGCAGCCCCTTAGATGTTTTAGCAGTCCCTTGAGAGCCCCCATAGCAGCCCCGTCGCGCAAGTTGAGTTCAGGTGGATTCGGTACAGTACTAAGCAGGACTGTGCAGTGAATGTTTGGTTATTCAGCCCCTGCCTTAGTGGAGCTTACCACTCTAGTCGAAACTCATTTCATATTACAAGTAGGACTGTGGGAGGAAGTCCTACTCTGTGCCAACAGCATGCCTCAGCCTGGCAAGCCAGACATCTTCCTGGCTGTAAGCTACCATGAAACTCCATACTGGGCCCTTATTCAGTAACTGTTTGTGCCACACATGAGCTCCTGGCCCATCTAGTGCTGCAGTGCAATGGAAAGCTGATGCAATGCAAGATCACTGAAACTCTGTTCTTCTAATACCACAGGGTCTTGCTATTAACCCTATGCAACATTTACATTGTACAATTATTAAGGAGAAAACATTTATAAAATAAAGGAAAAGAACCCTGTACAACAAATGCACATTTTGTAAATAATCCCAAAATGTGGAATATTAATAATAACTACAAATTAAGGTTGACTAATTGGAGCCATTCACTTGAGTCCCTAACATGAAATAATTGAGAAGAACCTCTCTCTAATGTTGGGTACACAGTGCATACTAGAAGATATATCTACTAGAGATGATCGGGTTCATACAGGGCACTCCTGGAATTATATGGCAGACATATAGACATACAGTGCATCCAGAAAGTATTCACAGCACTTCACTTTTTCCACATTTTGTTATGCTAGTCTTATTCCATAAGGGAATAAATTCATTTTTCCCCTTAAAATTCTACACACAGTACCCTATAATGATGATGTGAAAAAAATGTTTTTGAGATTTTTGCAAATTTATTAAAAATAAGAAACTAAGAAATCACATGTACATAAGTATTCACACCCTTTGCCATGATTTGCAAGAATCTAAAAAAAAAAATTCATGTCATTATGTGGTATTGTGTGTAGAATTTTGAGGGGGAAAAATAAATGTATTCAATTTTGGACTCAGGCTGTAACATAACAAAATGTGGAAAAAGTGAAGCGCTGTGAATACTTTCTGGATGCACTGTAGGTGTGTATGAAAAATCTAGTTTTCTCCGGCAGTTGCCAGAGAAAATTGAAGTAGGAGATGTTTCCATGTCACGTTCCGCTGAATTATAATTCTGTCTCTGTGTCTGACTGATTTTGGACATAAATGTAGTCTCTCACCAATTTATTGGAAAACACTTCGTCAAAATTGCAAATTCCATTTCCACCTTTGCAGCTATATGTTTTCACAAATCTGGTTGTGATGTTGAAGCTTGTTTCATATTCTGCTCTAGGCTTTAATTTAAACCTAGGATCAAGTATAGCAGCACCCCTGGAATTATACGACAGCGCCTCTGGGCTTATACAGCAGATAGTCAGCACCCCTGGACTTATACAGCAGATAGGCAACACCCCATGACTTATACAGCATAGGCATCATCCCTGGAGAATTACACAGCACAGCAGATAGGCAGCAGCATCTCTGGGCTTAAATGGCAGTGGGGCAGCACCCCTGGACAGATAGGGCATAGGTACAGCACCCCATTTAGGGCAGCACTCCTGGAATGATGTGGCAGACAAAGAAAAGATGTGCACCCACCCTTATGTTGTATAAACAGGACATGCACACTTTAACAAACCAATCGTTTCAGCGACAGGGTCTGCCACATGACTGTGGCTGAAATAATTGGTTTGTTTGGGCCCCCACCAAAAAAGAAGCAATTAATCTCTCTTTGCACAAACTGGCTCTACAGAGGCAAGATGTCGCCCTCATCCTCATCTTACAATTCCTCACCCCCTTCAGTGTTTACATCCTCATCTCCACAGAGAAATAATTCCACACTGAAGAGGTGGATTTTTTGGTATTTTGCCCAGGCATGACAATGGGCTTTTTCTTCCAATGGCCAACAACTGTCTCCACTGGTGCCTTATTTAAACAAACCACATCACCATCACCATCAGAATCCTCATTGTCAACTTCCTCCTTAGTGTCAGCTACACCAATATCCTCCTCATCCTGGTGTACTTCTCACAACCTCAATCTCAATATCAGTAACTGGACTGGCATTGCTCCTCACAGTACTTGCAGGGGGTGTGCAAATGGTGGTAAAAGCCTCCACTTCCCATACAGTCTTGGTAAGGTCAGGCCTAGACATCGCTACCGCGGACACACTTGGACTCTCCTTGGTAATTTGTGATATCTCTGAACGCACAGTTGTTTTTTCCTGTGCTTTAACAAGCTTTATTTTTTTTATTTTTTTCGAGAGGAAGGAGGGCTTAACACTTCATAAGAAGCTGAACCACCAGTCATGAACATAGGCCAAGGCCTTAGCCTTTCCTTTCCACTTGGTGTTGTGAATGGCATATTGCCAATTTTAATTTTTTTGTCAGATAATTATTTTTTTGTTATTCATTTTTGCTTTTCGATTTTACATGCCTTTTATGACATTGGGCATCGGCCTTAGCAGACGACGTAGATGGAATTGCATTGTCAATGTCATGACTGGTGGCAGCAGCAGCTTTAGCAATAGTACTAGGAACTGGAAGTGGGTCCTGATCTTTCACTATTTTTTCCACCAAATTGTTTGTTCTCCATTTCACAGGATAGCGCCCCTTTATTATTACAGCACACAGAACAGTGCCCCTTTATTTTCACAGAACTCCTGTATTTTTACAGCATACAGGACAGGGCAATGTGCCTTTATTTTAACAACAGCATCCCTGTATTTTTACAGCATACAAAACAGGGCCAGTGTACATTTGTTTTCATAGCACCCCTGTATTTTACAGCATATAAGACGAGGCCAGTGTACATTTATTTTCACAGCACCCCTGTAATTTTATAGCATACAGGACAGGACCAGTGTACCTTTTTTCACATCACCCCTGTAATTTTACAGCATACAAGACAGGGCCAGTGTACCTTTACAACACCTCTGTATTTTTTGTAGCATACAGGACAGAACCAGCACCCCTGTATTTTCACAGCACTCCTGTATTTGGCAGCATACAGGAGAGAGCCAGTGTACATTTATTTTCACAGCACCCCTGTAATTTTACAGCATACAAGACAGGGCCAGTGTACCTTTTTTTTATCAACAGTATCCCTGTATTTTTACAGTATACAAAACAGGGCCAGTGTACATTTGTTTTCATAACACCCCTGTATTTTTACAGCATATAAGACGAGACCAGTGTACATTTATTTTCACAGCACCCCTGTAATTTTATAGCATACAAGACAGGGCCAGTGTACCTTTACAACGCCTCTGTATTTTTTGCAGCATACAGGACAGAACCAGCACCCCTGTGTTTTCACAGTACTCCTGTATTTTTACAGCATACAGGACAGAGCCAGTGTACATTTATTTTCACAGCACCCCTTTAGTTTTACAGCATACAAGACAGGGCCAGTGTACATTTATTTTGACAGCACCCCTGTAATTTTACAGCATACAAGACAGGGCCAGTGTACATTTGTTTTCATAGCACCCCTGTATTTTTACAGCATATAAGACGAGGCCAGTGTACATTTGTTATCATAGCACCCCTGTATTTTACAGCATATAAGACGAGGCCAGTGTACATTTATTTTAACAACAGCATCCCTGTATTTTTACAGCATACAAGACAGAGCCAGTGAACATTTATTTTCATAGCACCCCTGTATTTTTACAGCATATAAGATGAGGCCAGTGTACATTTATTTTTATAGCACCCCGGTAATTTTATAGCATACAAGACAGGGCCAGTGTACCTTTTTTTTCACAGCACCCCTGTAATTTTACAGCATACAAGACAGGGCCAGGGTACCTTTACAACACCTCTGTATTTTTTGCAGCCTAAAGGACAGAACCAGCACCCCTGTATTTTCACAGCACTCCTGTATTTTTACAGCATACAGGACAGGGACAGTGTACATTTATTTTCACAGCACCCCTGTAATTTTACAGCTTACAAGACAGGGCCAGTGTACCTTTACAACACCCCTGTATTTTTTACAGCATACAGGACAGAACCAGCACCCCTGTAGTTTCACAGCATACAGGAAAGGGCCAGCACCCCTGTATTTTAACAACACCCCCGTAATTTTACAGCATACAAGACACGGCCAGTGTACATTTATTTTCACAGGACCGCTGTATTTTTGCAGAATACAAGACAGGGCCAGTGAACATTTATTTTCACAGCACCCCTGTCATTTTACAGCATACAAGACAGGGCCAGTGTACCTTTATTTTCACAGCACCCCTGTCATTTTACAGCATACAAGACAGGGCCAGTGTACCTTTACAACACCCCTGTATTTTTTACAGCATACAGACAGAACCAGCACCCCTGTATTTTCATAGCACCCCTTCATTTTTACAGCATACAGGACAGGGCCAGCACCCCTGTATTTTTTTACAGCGTACAGCACAGTGCCCCTGTACAGCACAGTGACAGGACAGCAACACCCATGTACAGCTGCAGCACCCCTAACAGCACAGGACACCATAGTGACAGGACAGCACACGGCACCATTGAATTACAGCAACACCAATGTACAGCTGCAGCACCCCTAACAGCACAGGACACCACAGTGACAGGACAGCACCCCTAACAGCACACAGGACAGCATCCCTAAAGAGCACACACTTATCCCACCTGACACCACCACCCACAGAGAGACAGAGGTCTGTCTCCCTCACTGTCCAAGTCTTGAGTGAAAATGGGAGCAACGCGCGGCTCTTTATATGGAATCCAAAACCTGTGAAAAAATCCGACAGCGGGATGATAAAGTTTTTCCTTGATCTGGGATCCGTGTCTGTCGGGAAGTCCTGAGCCGGACTCGGTTCCTGGCTCAGATTGTGAAGTTCTTGGGGGTTCGGGTCTCTGAGATCCGATCACGCTCATCTCTAGTTTTGCTGCTGTGTTTTTTCCCCTTTTAACATTTTTAATGCTAGAGATACTATTTTTTTAGCATGGTGGTGTGTTTCTCTGCCATTACACTTTCTAAGATGGTGATGTGTTCCACTGCGTTTCACCACCATTACACTTTCCAAAATGGTGGTGCGTTCCACTGTACTCCACTGCGACTCCCCATATGGTCTAATTCCACCCGCCTTTTCTACTAAGACAGGGTGTCTTTCAGTTAAATTTACCCCACTATAATATGGTAATGCGCTTCACCTCTGTCACTACTCCACTCCCATTATGTGGTAAGGATGGCATAACCAGAGAGCAGTGACATGTGGTGAGGTAAATAGCTGGGGAGGCACAGGCTAGTATCAAAGCCAGATTTACATACACATGTATAAATCTGAGGGTTCTTGTGGGCATTATACAAAAGTGCAGAGGTATATACAGCTGGGAATGTAACGGTCACACTGTGGGGGATTGTAGTGAGCACAATGTGTGGGAATATAATGGTCACACTGTGGAGGAATGTAACAGTAACACTATGGGGAATGTAATAGAGTGCGATTTTGACGAAAAAGTCAAACTTGCCTCAAGTCACATGGGGGCAGATGTATTAACCTGGTGAAGGGATAAAGAAGTGATAAACAAGTGAAAACGCAAAGTGATAATGCACCAGCCAGTCAGCTCCTAACTGTAATTTTTCAAATCCGAAATGATTGGCTGGCGCGTTATCAACTTGTGCTTATCACAGGTTTATCATGTCTTTATCCCTTCTCCAGGTTAATACATCTGCTCCCAGATTTATCAGCTATTGTGGTCTCCAATGTAATACCCAACAAGGATTCTATTTAGAGATGTACGTCAAAAGCCGATGATTAGTAGCCATCATTGTTCCTGATCAGAAGGAAATACTGTTACCATTGAATTGAGGGCTTTATGATGTCCATCTGATGGCTGACACCCTTGTATGCAGCTGTAGACACCTGGAAGTCATGTCCACATTTAACCTATGTGCACATGTGCAAAGCTTTTGACTGCTTCTGTGCATGCACACATAATAACATTACCGTACTATTGAATGGTTTGGATGTGACTACTAACCATCGCATCACTTGATTTCTCTAACGTCCTAGTGGATGCTGGGGACTCCGTAAGGACCATGGGGAATAGACGGGCTCCGCAGGAGACATGGGCACTTTAAGAAAGAATTTGTATTCTGGTGTGCTCTGGCTCCTCCCTCTATGTCCCTCCTCCAGACCTCAGTTTGAATCTGTGCCCGGACGAGCTGGGTGCTATTTAGTGAGCTCTCCTGAGCTTGCTATAAGAAAGTATTTTGTTAGGTTTTTTATTTTCAGGGAGATCTGCTGGCAACAGGCTCCCTGTATCGTGGGACTGAGGGGAGAGAAGCAGCCCTACTCTCTGAAGATAGGTCCTGCTGCTTAGGCTACTGGACACCATTAGCTCCAGAGGGATCGTACACAGGATCTCACCCTTTTTCGTCCGATCCCGGTGCCGCGCCGCCGTCCCCCTCGCAGAGCTGGAAGACAGAAGCCGGGTGAAAGAAGCAAGAAGACTTCGAAATCGGCGGCAGAAGACTCCAGTCTTCACTGAGGTAGAGCACAGCACTGCAGCTGTGCGCCATTGCTCCCACACTACACCCACATACACCGTTCACTGTAGGGCGCAGGGGGGGGGGGGGGCGCCCTGGGCAGCAATTAGGACCTCTTGGCAAAAGTTACACATATATACAGTTGGGCACTGTATATATGTATGAGCCCCCGCCATAATAGTGTACAGAAACGCGGGACAGAAGCCCGCCGTCGAGGGGGCGGGGAACTTCCTCAGCACTCACCAGCGCCATTTTCTCTCCACAGCTCCGCTGAGAGGAAGCTCCCCAGGCTCTCCCCTGCAGATTCACGGTAGAAGAGGGTAAAAAGAGAGGGGGGGGCACATAAATTTGGCGCAAAAACAAAATATACAGCAGCTACTGGGTTAACACTAAGTTACTGTGTGATTCCTGGGACATATAGCGCTGGGGTGTGTGCTGGCATACTCTCTCTCTGTCTCTCCAAAGGGCCTTGTGGGGGAACTGTCTTTAAAAAAGAGCATCCCCTGTGTGTTTGTGGTGTGTCGGTACGCTTGTGTCGACATGTTTCACGAGGAAGGCTATGTGGAAGCAGAGCGGGAGCAAATGAATGTGGGGTCTCCGCCGACGGCGCCGACCCCTGATTGGATGGATATGTGGAAGGTTTTAAATGATAATGTTAATTCCTTGCATAAATAAAGCTGAAACCTTAGGACAGTCAGGGTCTCAACCCATGCCTGATCCGATGTCGCAGAGGCCGTCAGGGTCTCAGAAGCGCTCACTATCCCAAATTGTTGACACAGATACCGACATGGATTCTGACTCCAGTGTCGATTACGATGATGCAAAGTTACAGCCTAAATTGGCTAAAGCCATCCGTTATATGATTATAGCAATGAAGGATGTGTTGCACATCACAGAGGAAACCTCAGTCCCTGACAAGAGGGTTCATATGTATGGGGAAAAAAGGCAGGAGGTGACCTTTCCCCCTTCACATGAGCTAAATGAGTTATGTGAAAAGGCTTGGGAATCTCCAGATAAAAAACTGCAGATTTCCAAGAGGATGCTTATGGCGTATCCCTTCCCGCCAACCGACAGGTTACGCTGGGAATCCTCCCCTAGGGTGGACAAAGCTCTAACACGCTTATCCAAGAGGGTAGCCCTGCCGTCACAGGATACGGCCACCCTAAAAGATGCTGCGGATAGAAAGCAAGAGGGTACCCTGAAGTCCATACACATTCAGGTACCTTACTAAGGCCGGCAATTGCGTCGGCCTGGGTGTGTAGTGCTGTAGCAGCATGGACGGATACCTTGTCTGAGGAACTTGATACCTTAGACAAGGATACTATATTAATGACCCTGGGGCATATAAAAGACGCTGTCCTATATATGAGAGATGCTCAAAGAGACATTAGCCTACTGGGCTTTAGAATAAATGCAATGTCGATTTCTGCCAGAAGGATCCTGTGGACTCGGCAATGGACAGGCGATGCCGACTCAAAAAGGCACATGGAGGTTTTACCTTACAAGGGTGAGGAACTGTTTGGGGAGGGTCTCTCGGACCTGGTCTCTACAGCTACTGCTGGAAAGTCAAATTTTTTGCCATATGTTCCCTCACAACCTAAGAAAGCACCGTATTACCAAATGCAGTGCTTTCGATCACAAAAAGGCAAGAAAGTCCGAGGTGTGTCCTTTCTTGCCAGAGGCAGGGGCAGAGGAAGGAAGCTGCACAACACAGCTAGTTCCCAGGAACAGAAGTCCTCCCCGGCTTCCACTAAATCCACCGCATGACGCTGGGGCTCCACAGGCGGAGCTAGGCCCGGTGGGGGCGCGTCTCCGAAATTTCAGCCACAAGTGGGTTCACTCCCAGGTGGATCCCTGGGCAATAGAGATTGTGTCTCAGGGATACAAGCTGGAATTCGAAAAGATTCCCCCTCACCGATACTTCAAATCGGCCCTGCCAGCTTCCCCATTAGAGAGGAAAGTAGTGTTAGCTGCAATTCACAAATTGTATCTTCAGCAGGTGGTGGTCAAGGTTCCCCTCCTTCAACAAGGGAAGGGTTATTATTCGACCATGTTTGTGGTACCGAAATCGGACGGTTCGGTCAGACCCATATTAAATTTAAAATCTCTGAACATATACCTGAAAAGGTTCAAGTTCAAGATGGAATCGCTCAGAGCGGTCATTGCAAGCCTGGAAGAGGGGGATTTTATGGTGTCTCTGGACATAAAGGATGCATACCTTCATGTCCCCATTTATCCACCTCATCAAGCGTACCTCAGATTTGTGGTGCAGGATTGTCATTACCAATTTCAGACGTTGCCGTTTGGTCTCTCCACGGCACCGAGAATATATACCAAGGTGATGGCAGAAATGATGGTACTCCTGCGGAAGCAAGGGGTCACAATTATCCCATACTTGGACGATCTCCTCATAAAAGCGAGATCAAGTGAGCAGTTACTGATCAGCGTAGCACGCTCTCTGGAAGTGTTAGGACAGCACGGCTGGATTCTGAATATTCCAAAGTCGCAGTTGATTCCTACGACTCGTCTGCCCTTCCTGGGCATGATTCTGGACACAGACCAGAAGAGGGTTTATCTCCCGATGGAGAAGGCTCAGGAACTCATGACACTGGTCAGAGACCTATTAAAACCAAAAAAGGTGTCGGTGCATCACTGCACACGAGTCCTGGGAAAGATGGTGGCATCATACGAGGCCATTCCCTTCGGCAGGTTCCATGCGAGGACCTTTCAATGGGATCTCCTGGACAAGTGGTCCGGATCACATCTTCAGATGCATCGGTTAATCACCCTATCCCCCAGGGCCAGGGTGTCTCTCCTGTGGTGGCTGCAGAGTGCTCACCTTCTCGAGGGCCGCAGATTCGGCATTCAGGACTGGGTCCTGGTGACCACGGATGCAAGCCTCCGGGGGTGGGGGGCAGTCACGCAGGGAAGAAATTTCCAAGGCCTGTGGTCAAGTCAGGAGACTTGCCTTCACATCAACATCCTGGAACTAAGGGCTATATACAACGCCCTACGTCAAGCGGAGTCCCTACTTCGCGACCAACCGGTTCTGATTCAGTCAGACAACATAACCGCAGTGGCTCATGTAAACCGCCAAGGCGGCACAAGGAGCAGAGTGGCGATGGCGGAAGCCACCAGGATTCTTCGCTGGGCGGAGAATCACATAAGTGCACTGTCAGCAGTGTTCATCCCGGGAGCGGACAACTGGGAAGCAGACTTCCTCAACAGACACGACCTCCACCCGGGAGAGTGGGGACTTCATCAAGAAGTCTTCACACAGATTACAAGTCGGTGGGAACTACCACAGATAGACATGATGGCGTCACGCCTCAACAAAAAACTACAGAGCTATTGCGCCAGGTCAAGGGACCCTCAGGCGGTAGCTGTAGACGCCCTGGTGACACCGTGGGTGTTCCAGTCGGTCCATGTATTTCCTCCTCTTCCTCTCATACCCAAGGTACTGAGGATAATAAGAAAAAGAGGAGTAAGAACAATTCTCATTGTTCCAGATTGGCCACGAAGGACTTGGTATCCAGATCTGCAAGAATTGCTCACAGAGGATCCGTGGCCTCTTCCTCTAAGACAGGACCTGTTGCAACAGGGACCCTGTCTCTTCCAAGACTTACCGTGGCTGCGTTTGACGGCATGGCGGTTGAACGCCGGATCCTAGCAGAAAAGGGTATTCCGGAGGAGGTCATTCCTACGCTGATAAAGGCTAGGAAGGACGTAACAGCTAAACATTATCACCGGATATGGCGAAAATACGTTTCTTGGTGTGAGGCCAGCAATGCTCCTACTGAGGAGTTTCAGCTGGGCCGTTTCCTTCACTTCCTTCAGTCATGAGTGGATTTGGGCCTGAAGTTAGGCTCAATTAAGGTCCAGATTTCGGCCCTTTCCATTTTCTTTCAAAAGGAGTTGGCTTCTCTGCCAGAAGTTCAGACGTTTGTGAAAGGAGTGCTGCATATTCAGCCTCCTTTTGTGCCTCCAGTGGCACCTTGGGATCTTAACGTGGTGTTGAGTTTCCTGAAATCACACTGGTTTGAACCACTTAAAACAGTGGAGTTGAAATATCTCACATGGAAGGTGGTAATGCTATTAGCCTTGGCTTCGGCTAAGCGCGTTTCAGAATTAGCGGCTTTGTCTCATAAAAGCCCATATCTGATTTTCCATATGGATAGAGCGGAATTGAGGACACGTCCCCAATTTCTGCCAAAAGTGGTCTCATCCTTTCAAATGAACCAACCTATTGTGGTGCCTGTGGCTACTCGTGACTTGGAGGATTCCGAGTTACTAGATGTGGTCAGGGCTTTAAAAGTTTATGTAGCCAGAACGGCTAGAGTCAGGAAAACGGAGTCACTGTTTATCCTGTATGCATCAAACAAGCTTGGTGCTCCTGCTTCAAAGCAGACTATTGCTCGCTGGATCTGTAACACGATTCAGCAGGCTCATTCTGTGGCTGGATTGCCGCAGCCAAAATCAGTGAAAGCCCATTCCACTAGGAAGGTGGGCTCTTCTTGGGCGGCTGCCCGAGGGGTCTCGGAATTACAACTATGCCGAGCTGCTACTTGATCAGGTTCAAACACGTTTGCAAGGTTCTACAAGTTTGATACCCTGGCTGAGGAGGACCTATCGTTTGCTCAGTCGGTGCTGCAGAGTCATCCACACTCTCCCGCCCGTTTGGGAGCTTTGGTATAATCTAGAGATGAGCGCCTGAAATTTTTCGGGTTTTGTGTTTTGGTTTTGGGTTCGGTTCCGCGGCCGTGTTTTGGGTTCGACCGCGTTTTGGCAAAACCTCACCGAATTTTTTTTGTCGGATTCGGGTGTGTTTTGGATTCGGGTGTTTTTTTAAAAAAACACTAAAAAACAGCTTAAATCATAGAATTTGGGGGTCATTTTGATCCCATATTATTATTAACCTCAAAAACCATAATTTCCACTCATTTTCAGTCTATTCTGAATACCTCACACCTCACAATATTATTTTTAGTCCTAAAATTTGCACCAAGGTCGCTGGATGACTAAGCTAAGCGACACTAGTGGCCGACACAAACACCTGGCCCATTTAGGAGTGGCACTGCAGTGTCACGCAGGATGTCCCTTCCAAAAAACCCTCCCCAATCAGCACATGACGCAAAGAAAAAAAGAGGCGCAATGAGGTAGCTGACTGTGTGAGTAAGATTAGCGACCCTAGTGGCCGACACAAACACCGGGCCCATTTAGGAGTGGCACTGCAGTGTCACGCAGGATGTCCCTTCCAAAAAACCCTCCCCAATCAGCACATGACGCAAAGAAAAAAAGAGGCGCAATGAGGTAGCTGACTGTGTGAGTAAGATTAGCGACCCTAGTGGCCGACACAAACACCGGGCCCATTTAGGAGTGGCACTGCAGTGTCACGCAGGATGTCCCTTCCAAAAAACCCTCCCCAATCAGCACATGACGCAAAGAAAAAAAGAGGCGCAATGAGGTAGCTGACTGTGTGAGTAAGATTAGCGACCCTAGTGGCCGACACAAACACCGGGCCCATTTAGGAGTGGCACTGCAGTGTCACGCAGGATGTCCCTTCCAAAAAACCCTCCCCAATCAGCACATGACGCAAACAAAAAAAGAGGCGCAATGAGGTAGCTGACTGTGTGAGTAAGATTAGCGGCCCTAGTGGCCGACACAAACACCGGGCCCATTTAGGAGTGGCACTGCAGTGTCACGCAGGATGTCCCTTCCAAAAAACCCTCCCCAAACAGCACATGACGCAAAGAAAAATAAAAGAAAAAAGAGGTGCAAGATGGAATTGTCCTTGGGCCCTCCCACCCACCCTTATGTTGTATAAACAAAACAGGACATGCACACTTTAACCAACCCATCATTTCAGTGACAGGGTCTGCCACACGACTGTGACTGATATGACGGGTTGGTTTGGACCCCCCCCAAAAAAGAAGCAATTAATCTCTCCTTGCACAAACTGGCTCTACAGAGGCAAGATGTCCACCTCATCATCACCCTCCGATATATCACCGTGTACATCCCCCTCCTCACAGATTATCAATTCGTCCCCACTGGAATCCACCATCTCAGCTCCCTGTGTACTTTGTGGAGGCAATTGCTGCTGGTCAATGTCTCCGCGGAGGAATTGATTATAATTCATTTTAATGAACATCATCTTCTCCACATTTTCTGGATGTAACCTCGTACGCAGATTGCTGACAAGGTGAGCGGCGGCACTAAACACTCTTTCGGAGTACACACTTGTGGGAGGGCAACTTAGGTAGAATAAAGCCAGTTTGTGCAATGGCCTCCAAATTGCCTCTTTTTCCTGCCAGTATAAGTATGGACTGTGTGACGTGCCTACTTGGATGCGGTCACTCATATAATCCTCCACCATTCTTTCAATGGTGAGAGAATCATATGCAGTGACAGTAGACGACATGTCCGTAATCGTTGTCAGGTCCTTCAGTCCGGACCAGATGTCAGCATCAGCAGTCGCTCCAGACTGCCCTGCATCACCGCCAGCGGGTGGGCTCGGAATTCTGAGCCTTTTCCTCGCACCCCCAGTTGCGGGAGAATGTGAAGGAGGAGATGTTGACAGGTCGCGTTCCGCTTGACTTGACAATTTTCTCACCAGCAGGTCTTTCAACCCCAGCAGACTTGTGTCTGCCGGAAAGAGAGATCCAAGGTAGGCTTTAAATCTAGGATCGAGCACGGTGGCCAAAATGTAGTGCTCTGATTTCAACAGATTGACCACCCGTGAATCCTTGTTAAGCGAATTAAGGGCTCCATCCACAAGTCCCACATGCCTAGCGGAATCGCTCCGTGTTAGCTCCTCCTTCAATGTCTCCAGCTTCTTCTGCAAAAGCCTGATGAGGGGAATGACCTGACTCAGGCTGGCAGTGTCTGAACTGACTTCACGTGTGGCAAGTTCAAAGGGCATCAGAACCTTGCACAACGTTGAAATCATTCTCCACTGCGCTTGAGACAGGTGCATTCCACCTCCTATATCGTGCTCAATTGTATAGGCTTGAATGGCCTTTTGCTGCTCCTCCAACCTCTGAAGCATATAGAGGGTTGAATTCCACCTCGTTACCACTTCTTGCTTCAGATGATGGCAGGGCAGGTTCAGTAGTTTTTGGTGGTGCTCCAGTCTTCTGTACGTGGTGCCTGTACGCCGAAAGTGTCCCGCAATTTTTCTGGCCACCGACAGCATCTCTTGCACGCCCCTGTCGTTTTTTAAATAATTCTGCACCACCAAATTCAAGGTATGTGCAAAACATGGGACGTGCTGGAATTTGCCCATATTTAATGCACACACAATATTGCTGGCGTTGTCCGATGCCACAAATCCACAGGAGAGTCCAATTGGGGTAAGCCATTCCGCGATGATCTTCCTCAGTTGCCGTAAGAGGTTTTCAGCTGTGTGCGTATTCTGGAAACCGGTGATACAAAGCGTAGCCTGCCTAGGAAAGAGTTGGCGTTTGCGAGATGCTGCTACTGGTGCCGCCGCTGCTGTTCTTGCAGCGGGAGTCCATACATCTACCCAGTGGGCTGTCACAGTCATATAGTCCTGACCCTGCCCTGCTCCACTTGTCCACATGTCCGTGGTTAAGTGGACATTGGGTACAACTGCATTTTTTAGGACACTGGTGAGTCTTTTTCTGACGTCCGTGTACATTCTCGGTATCGCCTGACTAGAGAAGTGGAACCTAGATGGTATTTGGTAACGGGGGCACACTGCCTCAATAAATTGTCTAGTTCCCTGTGAACTAACGGCTGATACCGGACGCACGTCTAACACCAACATAGTTGTCAAGGCCTCAGTTATCCGCTTTGCAGCAGGATGACTGCTGTGATATTTCATCTTCCTCGCAAAGGACTGTTGAACAGTCAATTGCTTACTGGAAGTAGTACAAGTGGGCTTACGACTTCCCCTCTGGGATGACCATCGACTCCCAGCAGCAACAACAGCAGCGCCAGCAGCAGTAGGCGTTACACGCAAGGATGCATCAGAGGAATCCCAGGCAGGAGAGGACTCGTCAGAATTGCCAGTGACATTGCCTGCAGGACTATTGGCATTCCTGGGGAAGGAGGAAATTGACACTGAGGGAGTTGGTGGGGTGGTTTGCGTGAGCTTGGTTACAAGAGGAAGGGATTTACTGGTCAGTGGACTGCTTCCGCTGTCACCCAAAGTTTTTGAACTTGTCACTGACTTATTATGAATGCGCTGCAGGTGACGTATAAGGGAGGATGTTCCGAGGTGGTTAACGTCCTTACCCCTACTTATTACAGCTTGACAAAGGGAACACACGGCTTGACACCTGTTGTCCGCATTTCTGTTGAAATAGTTCCACACCGAAGAGCTGATTTTTTTGGTATTTTCACCAGGCATGTCAACGGCCATATTCCTCCCACGGACAACAGGTGTCTCCCCGGGTGCCTGACTTAAACAAACCACCTCACCATCAGAATCCTCCTGGTCAATTTCCTCCCCAGCGCCAGCAACACCCATATCCTCCTCATCCTGGTGTACTTCAACACTGACATCTTCAATCTGACTATCAGGAACTGGACTGCGGGTGCTCCTTCCAGCACTTGCAGGGGGCGTGCAAATGGTGGAAGGCGCATGCTCTTCACGTCCAGTGTTGGGAAGGTCAGGCATCGCAACCGACACAATTGGACTCTCCTTGTGGATTTGGGATTTCGAAGAACGCACAGTTCTTTGCGGTGCTACTGCTTTTGCCAGCTTGAGTCTTTTCATTTTTCTAGCGAGAGGCTGAGTGCCTCCATCCTCATGTGAAGCTGAACCACTAGCCATGAACATAGGCCAGGGCCTCAGCCGTTCCTTGCCACTCCGTGTGGTAAATGGCATATTGGCAAGTTTACGCTTCTCCTCCGACAATTTTATTTTAGGTTTTGGAGTCCTTTTTTTACTGATATTTGGTGTTTTGGATTTGACATGCTCTGTACTATGACATTGGGCATCGGCCTTGGCAGACGACGTTGCTGGCATTTCATCGTCTCGGCCATGACTAGTGGCAGCAGCTTCAGCACGAGGTGGAAGTGGATCTTGATCTTTCCCTAATTATGGAACCTCAACATTTTTGTTCTCCATATTTTAATAGGCACAACTAAAAGGCACCTCAGGTAAACAATGGAGATGGATGGATACTAGTATACAATTATGGACGGACTGCCGAGTGCCGACACAGAGGTAGCTACAGCCGTGAACTACCGTACTGTGTCTGCTGCTAATATAGACTGGTTGATAAAGAGATGTAGTAGTATGTATGTATAAAGAAGAAAGAAAAAAAAACACGGGTAGGTGGTATACAATTATGGACGGACTGCCGAGTGCCGACACAGAGGTAGCCACAGCCGTGAACTACCGTACTGTACTGTGTCTGCTGCTAATATAGACTGGTTGATAAAGAGATGTAGTAGTATGTATGTATAAAGAAGAAAGAAAAAAAACCACGGGTAGGTGGTATACAATTATGGACGGACTGCCGAGTGCCGACACAGAGGTAGCCACAGCCGTGAACTACCGTACTGTACTGTGTCTGCTGCTAATATAGACTGGTTGATAAAGAGATGTCGTAGTATGTATGTATGAAGAAGAAAGAAAAAAAAACCACGGTTAGGTGGTATACAATTATGGACGGACTGCCGAGTGCCGACACAGAGGTAGCCACAGCCGTGAACTACCGTACTGTACTGTGTCTGCTGCTAATATAGACTGGTTGATAAAGAGATGTCGTAGTATGTATGTATAAAGAAGAAAGAAAAAAAAACCACGGTTAGGTGGTATACAATTATGGACGGACTGCCGAGTGCCGACACAGAGGTAGCCACAGCCGTGAACTACCGTACTGTACTGTGTCTGCTGCTAATATAGACTGGTTGATAAAGAGATGTCGTAGTATGTATGTATGAAGAAGAAAGAAAAAAAAACCACGGTTAGGTGGTATACAATTATGGACGGACTGCCGAGTGCCGACACAGAGGTAGCCACAGCCGTGAACTACCGTACTGTACTGTGTCTGCTGCTAATATAGACTGGTTGATAAAGAGATGTCGTAGTATGTATGTATAAAGAAGAAAGAAAAAAAAACCACGGTTAGGTGGTATACAATTATGGACGGACTGCCGAGTGCCGACACAGAGGTAGCCACAGCCATGAACTACCGTACTGTACTGTGTCTGCTGCTAATATAGACTGGTTGATAAAGAGATGTAGTAGTATGTATGTATAAAGAAGAAAGAAAAAAAAAACACGGGTAGGTGGTATACAATTATGGATGGACTGCCGAGTGCCGACACAGAGGTAGCTACAGCCGTGAACTACCGTACTGTGTCTGCTGCGACTGGATGATAAATAATGATATAAAAAATATATATATATCACTACTGCAGCCGGACAGGTATATATATTATATAATGACGGACCTGCTGGACACTGTCTGTCAGCAGAATGAGTTTTTTATAGAATAAAAAAAAAAACACCACACAAGTGAAGTCACACGACGAGTGTTTAACTTTTTCAGGCAATCACAATATAGTATACTACTAACTATACTGGTGGTCAGTGTGGTCAGGTCACTGGTCAGTCACACTGGCAGTGGCACTCCTGCAGCAAAAGTGTGCACTGTTTAATTTTAATATAATATGTACTCCTGGCTCCTGCTATAACCTATAACTGGCACTGCAGTGCTCCCCAATCTCCCCCACAATTATAAGCTGTGTGAGCTGAGCACAGTCAGATATATAATATATACATAGATGATGCAGCACACTGGGCTGAGCAGTGCACACAGATATGGTATGTGACTGTCTTGTACTCCTGGCTCCTGCTATAACCTATAACTGGCACTGCAGTGCTCCCCAGTCTCCCCCACAATTATAAGCTGTGTGAGCTGAGCACAGTCAGATATATAATATATACATAGATGATGCAGGCATGCAGCACACTGGGCTGAGCAGTGCACACAGATATGGTATGTGACTGAATCAGTGTGTGTACCGTTTTTTTCAGGCAGAGAACGGATATATTAAATAAAACAACTGCACTGCTGGTGGTCACTGTGGTCAGTCACTAAACTCTGCACTCTCTTCTACAGTATCAGCCTCAGGTCAATCTCTCTCTCTCTCTCCTAATCTAAATGGAGAGGACGCCAGCCACGTCCTCTCCCTATCAATCTCAATGCACGTGTGAAAATGGCGGCGACGCGCGGCTCCTTATATAGAATCCGAGTCTCGCGAGAATCCGACAGCGTCATGATGACGTTCGGGCGCGCTCGGGTTAACCGAGCAAGGCGGGAAGATCCGAGTCGCTCGGACCCGTGAAAAAAAACATGAAGTTCGTGCGGGTTCGGATTCAGAGAAACCGAACCCGCTCATCTCTAGTATAATCCCCATGGTCCTTACGGAGTCCCCAGCATCCACTAGGACGTTAGAGAAAATAAGATTTTACTTACCGGTAAATCTATTTCTCGTAGTCCGTAGCGCCCGTCCCAAGTGCGGACTTCTTCTGCAATACTTGTTTATAGTTATTGCTTAAATAAGGGTTATGTTATAGTTGCATCAGGGTTTATCTGATGCTCTGTTATTGTTCATACTGTTAACTGGGTAAAGTTATCACAAGTTATACGGTGTGATTGGTGTGGCTGGTATGAGTCTTACCCTGGATTCCCAAAATCCTTTCCTTGTACTGTCAGCTCTTCTGGGCAGTTTCTTTAACTGAGGTCTGGAGAAGGGACATAAAGGGAGGAGCCAGAGCACACCAGAATACAAATTCTTTCTTAAAGTTCCCATGTCTCCTGCGGAGCCCGTCTATTCCCCATGGTCCTTACGGAGTCCCCAGCATCCACTACGGACTACGAGAAATAGATTTACTGGTAAGTAAAATCTTATTTTTATGTTGGAAGCCAAACAATCATATGATGCCAGGCTTCTGATGTCCATTACTAGTTTTAATGCAACTTGCCATCGATTTACAGTGATACATGGCAGGTTTTTAAGCTTAAACCCAGAATTTTCCAGCAGTATATATAAACTGCTGGTGGTTTATTGAAATTGAAGTAGCCATTCTGAAGGTGAGGGGGGAATGGACCTATTTCATTTGTGCCCCTAAACCTACGGATGGCCAGTCCAATGCTAATCATAATTGGTCCCATCCTTATCTCCATGGTTGGAGGGTACCACAAAAGTAAAATTCTGCACCCTTAACCTATATAAGTAATTTCTGTGCGCCCATTCTTAAAAAAAAAAAAAATACATGAGGGGCCCCTTATCTTTAGAAATAAACATTACCAGGCCCCATAGCAAAATTAAGAGGGGCGGGTCAGAGTTGTAGTTCATCCTCCCACCCCAGCCCCACTCTGCTATTCTGTGATTGTGTAGTGAAGATTTGTTTTGGCCTCACTTTACGTCCAATGAAATAGCGGTAGAAAATACCACCATCACACGAAGCGTGGCAGCTACTGTCCCTATTTCCAGTGCTAGTGATGTGCACCGGAAATTTTTCGGGTTTTGTGTTTTGGTTTTGGGTTCGGTTCCGCGGCCGTGTTTTGGGTTCGGACGCGTTTTGGCAAAACCTCCCCGAAATTTTTTTGTCGGATTCGGGTGTTTTTTTCAAAAAACCCTAAAAAACAGCTTAAATTATAGAATTTGGGGGTCATTTTGATCCCATAGTATTATTAACCTCAATAACCATAATTTCCACTCATTTTCAGTCTATTCTGAACACCTCACATCTCACAATATTATTTTTAGTCCTAAAATTTGCACCGAGGTCGCTGGATGGCTAAGCTAAGCGACCCAAGTGGCCGACACAAACACCTGGCCCATCTAGGAGTGGCACTGCAGTGTCAAACAGGATGGCCCTTCAAAAAAATTGTCCCCAAACAGCACATGATGCAAAGAAAAAAAGAGGCGCAATGAGGTAGCTGTGTGACTAAGATAAGCGACCCAAGTGGCCGACACAAACATCTGGCCGATCTAGGAGTGGCACTGCAGTGTCACGCAGGATGGCCCTTCAAAAAAATACTCCCCAAACAGCACATGACGCAAAGAAAAAAAGAGGCGAAATGAGGTAGCTGTGTGACTAAGCTAAGCGACCCTAGTGGCCGACACAAACACCTGGCCCATCTAGGAGTGGCACTGCAGTGTCACGCAGGATGGCCCTTCAAAAAAATAGTCCCCAAACAGCACATGATGCAAAGAAAAAAAGAGGCGCAATGAGGTAGCTGTGTGACTAAGATAAGCAACCCAAGTGGCCGACACAAACATCTGGCCCATCTAGGAGTGGCACTGCAGTGTCACGCAGGATGGCCCTTCAAAAAAATACTCCCCAAACAGCACATGATGCAAAGAAAAATGAAAGAAAAAAGAGGTGCAAGATGGAATTGTCCTTGGGACCTCCCACCCTTATGTTGTATAAACAGGACATGCACACTTTAACGAACCCATCATTTCAGTGACAGTGTCTGCCACACGACTGTGACTGAAATGACTGGTTGGTTTGGGCCCCCACCAAAAAAGAAGCAATCAATCTCTCCTTGCACAAACTGGCTCTACAGAGGCAAGATGTCCACCTCCTCCTCATCGTCCGATTCATCACCACTTTCACTGTGTACATCCCCCTCCTCACAGATTATTAATTCGTCCCCACTGGAATCCACCATCTCAGGTCCCCGTGTACTTTCTGGAGGCAATTGCTGCTGGTGAATGGAGGAATTGATTATAATTCATTTTAATGAACATCATCTTCTCCAAATTTTCTGGAAGTAACCTCGTACGCCGATTGCTGACAAGGTGAGCGGCTGCACTAAACACTCTTTCGGAGTACACACTGGAGGGAGGGCAACTTAGGTAGAATAAAGCCAGTTTCTGCAAGGGCCTCCAAATTGCCTCTTTTTCCTGCCAGTATACGTACGGACTGTCTGACGTGCCTACTTGGATGCGGTCACTCATATAATCCTCCACCATTCTTTCAATGGTGAGAGAATCATATGCAGTGACAGTAGACGACATGTCAGTAATCGTTGGCAGGTCCTTCAGTCCGGACCAGATGTCAGCACTCGCTCCAGACTGCCCTGCATCACCACCAGCGGGTGGGCTCGGAATTCATAGCCTTTTCCTCGCACCCCCAGTTGCAGGAGAATGTGAAGGAGGAGCTGTTGACGGGTCACGTTCCGCTTGACTTGACAATTTTCTCACCAGCAGGTCTTTGAACCCCTGCAGACCTGTGTCTGCCGGAAAGAGAGATACAACGTAGGTTTTAAATCTAGGATCGAGCACGGTGGCCAAAATGTAGTGCTCTGATTTCAACAGATTGACCACCCATGAATCCTGGTTAAGCGAATGAAGGGCTCCATCCACAAGTCCCACATGCCTAGCGGAATCGCTCTGTTTTAGCTCCTCCTTCAATGTCTCCAGCTTCTTCTGCAAAAGCCTGATGAGGGGAATGACCTGACTCAGGCTGGCAGTGTCTCGAACTGACTTCACGTGTGGCAAGTTCAAAGGGTTGCAGAACCTTGCACAACGTTGAAATCATTCTCCACTGCGCTTGAGACAGGTGCATTCCACCTCCTTTGCCTATATCGTAGCCAGATGTATAGGCTTGAATGGCCTTTTGCTGCTCCTCCATCCTCTGAAGCATATAGAGGGTTGAATTCCACCTCGTTACCACCTCTTGCTTCAGATGATGGCAGGGCAGGTTCAGGTATTTTTGGTGGTGCTCCAGTCTTCTGTATGCGGTGCCTGAACGCCGAAAGTGGCCCCCAATTCTTCGGGCCACCGACAGCATCTCTTGCACGCCCCTGTCGTTTTTTAAATAATTCTGCACAACCAAATTCAAGGTATGTGCAAAACATGGGACGTGCTGGAATTTGCCCAGATGTAATGCACGCACAATATTGCTGGCGTTGTCCGATGTCACAAATCCACAGGAGAGTCCAATTGGGGTAAGCCATTCTGCGATGATCTTCCTCAGTTGCCGTAAGAGGTTTTCAGCTGTGTGTGTATTCTGGAAAGCGGTGATACAAAGCGTAGCCTGCCTATGAACGAGTTGGCGTTTGCGAGATGCTGCTACTGGTGCCGCCGCTGCTGTTCTTGCAGCGGGAGGCAATACATCTACCCAGTGGGCTGTCACAGTCATATAGTCCTGAGTCTGCCCTGCTTCACTTGTCCACATGTCCGTGGTTAAGTGGACATTGGGTACAACTGCATATTTTAGGACACTGGTGAGTCTTTTTCTGAGGTCTGTGTACTTTTTCGGTATCGCCTGCCTAGAGAAATGGAACCTAGATGGTATTTGGTACCGGGGACACAGTACCTCAATCAAGTCTATAGTTTGCTCTGAATTAACGATGGATACCGGAACCACGTTTCTCACCGCCCAGGCTGCCAAGGCCTCAGTTATCCGCTTTGCAGCAGGATGACTGCTGTGATATTTCATCTTCCTCGCAAAGGACTGTTGTACAGTCAATTGCTTACTGGAAGTAGTACAAGTGGTCTTCCGACTTCCCCTCTGGGATGACGATCGACTCCCAGCAGCAAAAACAGCAGCACCAGCAGCAGTAGGCGTTACACTCAAGGATGCATCGGAGGAATCCCAGGCAGGAGAGGACTCGTCAGACTTGCCAGTGACATGGCCTGCAGGACTATTGGCATTCCTGGGTAAGGAGGAAATTGACACTGAGGGAGTTGGTGGTGTGGTTTGCAGGAGCTTGGTTACAAGAGGAAGGGATTTACTGGTCAGTGGACTGCTTCCGCTGTCGCCCAAAGTTTTTGAACTTGTCACTGACTTATGATGAATGCGCTGCAGGTGACGTATAAGGGAGGATGTTCCGAGGTGGTTAACGTCCTTACCCCTACTTATTACAGCTTGACAAAGGCAACACACGGCTTGACACCTGTTGTCCGCATTTGTGTTGAAATAATTCCACAAAGAAGAGATGATTTTTTTTGTATTTTGACCAGGCATGTCAATGGCCATATTCCTCCCACGGACAACAGGCGTCTCCCGGTTGCCTGACTTAAACAAACCACCTCACCATCAGAATCCTCCTTGTCAATTTCCTCCCCAGCGCCAGCAACACCCATATCCTCATCCTGGTGTACTTCAACACTGACATCTTCAATTTGACTATCAGGAACTGGACTGCGGGTGCTCCTTCCAGCACTTGCAGGGGGCGTGCAAATGGTGGAAGGCGCAAGCTCTTCCCGTCCAGTGTTGGGAAGGTCAGGCATCGCAACCGACACAATTGGACTCTCCTTGGGGATTTGTGATTTCGAAGAACGCACAGTTCTTTGCTGTGCTTTTGCCAGCTTAAGTCTTTTCTTTTTTCTAGCGAGAGGATGAGTGCTTCCATCCTCATGTGAAGCTGAACCACTAGCCATGAACATAGGCCAGGGCCTCAGCCGTTCCTTGCCACTCCGTGTCGTAAATGGCATATTGGCAAGTTTACGCTTCTCCTCAGACGCTTTTAATTTTGATTTTTGGGTAATTTTACTGATCTTTTGTGTTTTGGATTTTACATGCTCTGTACTATGACATTGGGCATCGGCCTTGGCAGACGACATTGATGGCATTTCATCGTCTCGGCCATGACTAGTGGCAGCAGCTTCAGCACGAGGTGGAAGTGGATCTTGATCTTTGCCTATTTTTTTAACCTCCACATTTTTGTTCTCCATATTTTAATGCGCACAACTAAAAGGCACCACAGGTATACAATGTAGATGGATGGATAGTATACTTATGGACGACGAGTGACGACACAGAGGTAGGTACAGCAGTGGCCTACCGTACTGCTATATACAGTATAATGGACCTGGTGGACACTGTCAGCAGACTGCTAAACTAGTACTACTAGTATAAAGAAAAAAAGCCACCACAGGTATACAATGTAGATGCATGGATAGTATACTTATGGACGACGAGTGATGACACAGAGGTAGGTACAGCAGTGGCCTACCGTACTGCTATATACAGTATAATGGACCTGGTGGACACTGTCAGCAGACTGCTAAACTAGTACTACTAGTATAAAGAAAAAAAGCCACCACAGGTATACAATGTAGATGGATGGATAGTATACTTATGGACGACGAGTGATGACACAGAGGTAGGTACAGCAGTGGCCTACCGTACTGCTATATACAGTATAATAAATGGACCTGGTGGACACTGTCAGCAAACTGCTAAACTAGTATAAAGAAAAAAAGCCACCACAGGTATACAATGTAGATGGATGGATAGTATACTTATGGACGACGAGTGACGACACAGAGGTAGGTACAGCAGTGGCCTACCGTACTGCTATATACAGTATAATGGACCTGGTGGACACTGTCAGCAGACTGCTAAACTAGTACTACTAGTATAAAGAAAAAAAGGCACCACAGGTATACAATATAGATGGATAGATAGTATACTTATGGACGACGAGTGACGACACAGAGGTAGGTACAGCAGTGGCCTACCGTACTGCTATATACAGTATAATGGACCTGGTGGACACTATGAGCAGACTGCGTTTATAGTATAAAAAAAAGACACCACAGGTATACAATGTAGATGGATGGATACTTAGTATACTTATGGACGACGAGTGATGACACAGAGGTAGGTACAGCAGTGGCCTACCGTACTGCTATATACAGTATAATGGACCTGGTGGACACTGTCAGCAGACTGCATTTATAGTATAAAAAAAAGACACCACAGGTATACAATGTAGATGGATGGATACTTAGTATACTTATGGATGACGAGTGACGACACAGAGGTAGGTACAGCAGTGGCCTACCGTACTGCTATATACAGTATAATGGACCTGGTGGACACTGTCAGCAGACTGCGTTTATAGTATAAAGAAAAAAAGACACCACAGGTATACAATGTAGATGGATGGATAGTATACTTATGGACGACGAGTGACGACACAGAGGTAGGTACAGCAGTGGCCTACCATACTGCTATATACAGTATAATGGACCTGGTGGACACTGTCAGCAGACTGCGTTTATAGTATAAAAAAAAGACACCACAGGTATACAATGTAGATGGATGGATACTTAGTATACTTATGGACGATGAGTGATGACACAGAGGTAGGTACAGCAGTGGCCTACTGTACTGCTATATACAGTATAATGGACCTGGTGGACACTGTCAGCAGACTGCGTTTATAGTATAAAAAAAAAGACACCACAGGTATACAATGTAGATGGATGGATAGTATACTTATGGACGACGAGTGACGAAAACAGAGGTAGGTATAGCAGTGGCCTACCGTACTGCTATATACAGTATAATGGACCTGGTGGACACTGTCAGCAGACTGCGTTTATAGTATAAAGAAAAAAAGACACCACAGGTATACAATGTAGATGGATGGATACTTAGTATACTTATGGACGACGAGTGACGACACAGAGGTAGGTACAGCAGTGGCCTACCGTAGTGCTATATACAGTATAATGGACCTGGTGGACACTGTCAGCAGACTGCGTTTATAGTATAAAGAAAAAAAGACACCACAGGTATACAATGTAGATGGATGGATACTTAGTATACTTATGGACGACGAGTGACGACACAGAGGTAGGTACAGCAGTGGCCTACCGGTACTGCTATATACAGTATAATGGACCTGGTGGACACTGTCAGCAGACTGCATTTATAATATATAAAAAAAAGACACCACAGGTATACAATGTAGATGGATGGATACTTAGTATACTTATGGACGACGAGTGACGACACAGAGGTAGGTACAGCAGTGGCCTACCGTACTGCTATATACAGTATAATGGACCTGGTGGACACTGTCAGCAGACTGCGTTTATAGTATAAAGAAAAAAAGACACCACAGGTATACAATGTAGATGGATGGATAGTATACTTATGGACGACGAGTGACGACACAGAGGTAGGTACAGCAGTGGCCTACCGTACTGCTATATACAGTACAATGGACCTGGTGGACACTGTCAGCAGACTGCGTTTATAGTATAAAAAAAAAGACACCACAGGTATACAATGTAGATGGATGGATACTTAGTATACTTATGGACGACGAGTGATGACACAGAGGTAGGTACAGCAGTGGCCTACCATACTGCTATACAGTATAATGGACCTGATGGACAAGGTCAGCAGACTGCGTTTATAGTATAAAGAAAAAAGACACCACGGGTATACAATGTAGATGGATGGATAGTATACTTATGGACGACGAGTGACGACACAGAGGTAGGTACAGCAGTGGCCTACCGTACTGCTATATACAGTATAATGGACCTGGTGGACACTGTCAGCAGACTGCGTTTATAGTATAAAGAAAAAAAGACACCACAGGTATACAATGTAGATGGATGGATACTTAGTATACTTATGGACGACGAGTGACGACACAGAGGTAGGTACAGCAGTGGCCTACCGTACTGCTATATACAGTATAATGGACCTGGTGGACACTGTCAGCAGACTGCGTTTATAGTATAAAAAAAAAGACACCACAGGTATACAATGTAGATGGATGGATACTTAGTATACTTATGGACGACGAGTGACGACACAGAGGTAGGTACAGCAGTGGCCTACCGTACTGCTATATACAGTATAATGGACCTGGTGGACACTGTCAGCAGACTGCGTTTATAGTATAAAAAAAAAGACACCACAGGTATACAATGTAGATGGATGGATACTTAGTATACTTATGGACGACGAGTGATGACACAGAGGTAGGTACAGCAGTGGCCTACCGTACTGCTATATACAGTATAATGGACCTGGTGGACACTGTCAGCAGACTGCGTTTATAGTATTAAAAAAAAAGACACCACAGGTATACAATGTAGATGGATGGATACTTAGTATACTTATGGACGACGAGTGACGACACAGAGGTAGGTACAGCAGTGGCCTACCGTACTGCTATATACAGTATAATGGACCTGGTGGACACTGTCAGCAGACTGCGTTTATAGTATAAAGAAAAAAAGACACCACAGGTATACAATGTAGATGGATGGATACTTAGTATACTTATGGACGACGAGTGACGACACAGAGGAAGGTACAGCAGTGGCCTACCGTACTGCTATATACAGTATAATGGACCTGGTGGACACTGTCAGCAGACTGCGTTTATAGTATATAAAAAAAAGACATCACAGGTATACAATGTAGATGGATGGATACTTAGTATACTTATGGACGACGAGTGACGACACAGAGGTAGGTACAGCAGTGGCCTACCGTACTGCTACATACAGTATAATGGACCTGGTGGACACTGTCAGCAGACTGTGTTTATAGTATAAAAAAAAAAGACACCACAGGAGTGTTTTTCAGGCAGACAAACGTATACTGGTGGTCACTGTCAGCAAAACTGTGCACTGTACTCCTGCTATAGCTGCTCCCCAGTCCCCACAATTAAGCAGTGTGAGCACTTAGCACAGATATATCATGCAGCACACTGAGCACAGATATGGTATGGAGCGTTTTTTTCAGGCAGAGAACGGATAAAAAACTGGTGGTCACTATTAGCAAAACTCTGCACTGTACTCCTCCTAACAGCTGCTCCCCAATCCTCCCCACAATAAGCTAAGCAATCAGATCAACTGTGTAACTATATAAACGGAGAGGACGCCAGCCACGTCCTCTCCCTATCAATCTCAATGCACGTGGGAAAATGGCGGCGACGCGCGGCTGCTTATATAGAATCCGAATCTCGCGAGAATCCGACAGCGGGATGATGACGTTCGGACGCGCTCGGGTTAACCGAGCCATACGGGAGAATCCGAGTATGGCTCGGACCCGTCTAAAAAGGGTGAAGTTCGGGGGGGTTCGGTTTCTCGGAAACCGAACCCGCTCATCACTAATTTCCACACTACCTTTGCCACTTGTAGTGGTATAACAACTGTATCTAGGACTGGAGAGCTGTGTGGTCTTTGTACAGCACTACATTACAGGGACGTGCGGTGAGCTAAATGGCTCAGGAGGCACTGTCTAGCACCAGAGCCAGATTTACACGCAATTTATGAGCCAAAGGATTCATCTGGGCATTATACACAGGTGCAGTAGTATAAACTCCTGGAAATTTAATGAGTTTTGATGGAGATGTGCGGAAAAGATAGCCAGGTGAGGCACTGCCTCACCTGCAATAGACTTTTTACTCCAGAGTTTTGGCTATAAAAATTATTAGAATAATGCAAAGAAGATATTTCAAACAAATTCTTTGTATTTTCCATATACTTTATACAGTCAAAACTCTGGCACAAACGTGACTCCTCCTCACCTGCCTCACGCCACCGCACGTCACTGCTACATTATTAGACCCTGTTGTTTCTGAATTTTTTTTTAAATCAGAGAGCAGCAGCAGCTTTGATAGAGCCAACGGGCACTGAGACCCAGCGCGGTTCTAACAGCCGATCCGCACACTTGGGGGGCACGGCCTTAATGTGACTAGTGCTGGGCACCCAGCTGCTCTCCCCTCCACACAGTGCCAGTCTTCGTCAGCAGCAGGAAGAATCCCATGTGCTGGCACCGAACACCGCACTGTGATTGCTGCCAGCGAGAGGAGGAAGACAGCACCACGGCAGCAGCAGTTGAGGGAGGACGTTTGCAGTGTGCACCAAACTCAGACATGTCAGTAAGATGGCAGCGCATGGAGTCATCTGTCCCCAGCCCAGCAGCACATAGGGTCATAGGCAGGGAGAGGGGGGCAGTGGCGTGGCACTATTCTCTCTATGACATATGTGTAAGGGTGGTCTTCAGGTTGCCGACTGTCAGGATCCCGGCGCACAGTATACCGGCGCCGGAATCCCAACAGCCGGCATACCGACAGTTTTTCTCCCTCGTGGGGGTCCACGACCCCCTGGAGGGAGAATAAATAGCGTGCACCATGCCCGCAGCGTGGCGAGCGCAGCGAGCCCACAATGGGCTCATTTGCGCTCGCCACGCTGTCGGTATGCCAGCAGTCGGGCTTCCGGCGCCGGTATGCTGGTTGCCGGGAGCCCGGCCGCCGGCATACCATACCACACCCATATGTAAGAGGCACTACTACTCTCTGTGGCATATGTGTAAGGGGAAATACTACTACTCTGTGTAGCTGGCACGTGTAAGGGGCACTACTACTGCTCTGTAGCATATGTGTAAGGCACACTACTACTCTGGTATATGTGTAAGGGACACTACTACTCTGGCATATGTGTAAGGGACACTACTACTCTGGCATGTGTGTAAGGGACACTACTACTCTGGCATATGTGTAAGCGGCACTACTACTCTGGCATATGTGTAAGGGACACTACTACTCTGGCATATGTGTAAGGGACACTACTACTCTGGCATATGTGTAAGGGACACTACTACTCTGGCATATGTGTAAGGGACACTACTACTCTGGCATATGTGTAAGGGGCACTACTACTCTGGCATATGTGTAAGGGACACTACTACTCTGGCATATGTGTAAGGGGCACTACTACTCTGGCATATGTGTAAGGCACACTACTACTCTGGCATATGTGTAAGGGACACTACTACTCTGGCATATGTGTAAGGGGCACTACTACTCTGGCATATGTGTAAGGGACACTACTACTCTGGCATATGTGTAAGGGGCACTACTACTCTGGCATATGTGTAAGGGACACTACTACTCTGGCATATGTGTAAGGGGCACTACTACTCTGGTATATGTGTAAGGGGCACTACTACTCTGGCATATGTGTAAGGGGCACTACTACTCTGGCATATGTGTAAGGGACACTACTACTCTGGCATATGTGTAAGGGACACTACTACTCTGGCATATGTGTAAGGGGCACTACTACTCTGGCATATGTGTAAGGGGCACTACTACGCTGGCATATGTG
Organism: Pseudophryne corroboree; assembly: GCF_028390025.1. NCBI lineage: Eukaryota > Metazoa > Chordata > Amphibia > Anura > Myobatrachidae > Pseudophryne > Pseudophryne corroboree. The sequence continues at coordinate 330,992,730 of NC_086451.1, forward strand.
TAAGGGGCACTACTGCTACTTTTTGGCATATGTGTAAGGGGCACTACTACTCTGGCATATGTGTAAGGGGCACTACTGCTCTGTAGCATATGTGTAAGGGACACTACTACTCTGGCATATGTGTAAGGGGCACTACTGCTCTGTAGCATATGTGTAAGGGACACTACTACTCTGGCATATGTGTAAGGGACACTACTACTCTGGCATATGTGTAAGGGACACTACTACTCTGGCATATGTGTAAGGCACACTACTACTCTGGCATATGTGTAAGGGACACTACTACTCTGGCATATGTGTAAGGGACACTAGTACTCTGGCATATGTGTAAGGGACAATACTACTCTGGCATATGTGTAAGGGGCACTACTACGCTGGCATATGTGTAAGGGGCACTACTGCTACTTTTTGGCATATGTGTAAGGGGCACTACTACTCTGGCATATGTGTAAGGGGCACTACTGCTCTGTAGCATATGTGTAAGGGACACTACTACTCTGGCATATGTGTAAGGGGCACTACTGCTCTGTAGCATATGTGTAAGGGACACTGCTACTCTGGCATATGTGTAAGGGGCACTACTGCTACTTTTTGGCATATGTGTAAGGGACACTACTACTCTGGCATATGTGTAAGGGGCACTACTGCTACTTTTTGTCATATGTGTAAGGGACACTACTACTCTGGCATATGTGTAAGGGACACTACTACTCTGGCATATGTGTAAGGGACACTACTACTCTGGCATATGTGTAAGGGACACTACTGCTCTGGCATATGTGTAAGGGGCACTACTACTCTGGCTTATGTGTAAGGGACACTACTACTCTGGCATATGTGTAAGGGGCACTACTACTCTGGCATATGTGTAAGGGGCACTACTACTCTGGCATATGTGTAAGGGGCACTACTACTCTGGCATATGTGTAAGGGACACTAGTACTCTGGCATATGTGTAAGGGACACTACTACTCTGGCATATGTGTAAGGGGCACTTCTACGCTGGCATATGTGTAAGGGGCACTACTGCTACTTTTTGGCATATGTGTAAGGGGCACTACTACTCTGGCATATGTGTAAGGGGCACTACTGCTCTGTAGCATATGTGTAAGGGACACTACTACTCTGGCATATGTGTAAGGGGCACTACTGCTCTGTAGCATATGTGTAAGGGACACTACTACTCTGGCATATGTGTAAGGGGCACTACTACTCTGGCATATGTGTAAGGGGCACTACTGCTACTTTTTGGCATATGTGTAAGGGACACTACTACTCTGGCATATGTGTAAGGGGCACTACTACTCTGGCATATGTGTAAGGGACACTACTACTCTGGCATATGTGTAAGGGGCACTACTACTCTGGCATATGTGTAAGGCACACTACTACATTGGCATATGTGTAAGGGACACTACTACTCTGGCATATGTGTAAGGGGCACTACTACTCTGGCATATGTGTAAGGGGCACTACTACTCTGGCATATGTGTAAGGGGCACTACTACTCTGGCATATGAGTAAGGGGCACTACTACTCTGGCATATTTGTAAGGGACACTACTACTCTGGCATATGTGTAAGGGACACTACTACTCTGGCATATGTGTAAGGCACACTACTACTCTGGCATATGTGTAAGGGACACTACTACTCTGGCATGTGTGTAAGGGACACTAGTACTCTGGCATATGTGTAAGGGACACTACTACTCTGGCATATGTGTAAGGGGCAATACTACGCTGGCATATGTGTAAGGGGCACTACTGCTACTTTTTGGCATATGTGTAAGGGGCACTACTACTCTGCCATATGTGTAAGGGGCACTACTGCTCTGTAGCATATGTGTAAGGGACACTACTACTCTGGCATATGTGTAAGGGGCACTACTACTCTGGCATATGTGTAAGGGGCACTACTACGCTGGCATATGTGTAAGGGGCACTACTGCTACTTTTTGGCATATGTGTAAGGGGCACTACTACTCTGGCATATGTGTAAGGGGCACTACTGTTCTGTAGCATATGTGTAAGGGACACTACTACTCTGGCATATGTGTAAGGGGCACTACTGCTCTGTAGCATATGTGTAAGGGACACTACTACTCTGGCATATGTGTAAGGGACACTACTACTCTGGCATATGTGTAAGGGACACTACTACTCTGGCATATGTGTAAGGCACACTACTACTCTGGCATATGTGTAAGGGACACTACTACTCTGGCATATGTGTAAGGGACACTAGTACTCTGGCATATGTGTAAGGGACAATACTACTCTGGCATATGTGTAAGGGGCACTACTACGCTGGCATATGTGTAAGGGGCACTACTGCTACTTTTTGGCATATGTGTAAGGGGCACTACTACTCTGGCATATGTGTAAGGGGCACTACTGCTCTGTAGCATATGTGTAAGGGACACTACTACTCTGGCATATGTGTAAGGGGCACTACTGCTCTGTAGCATATGTGTAAGGGACACTGCTACTCTGGCATATGTGTAAGGGGCACTACTGCTAATTTTTGGCATATGTGTAAGGGACACTACTACTCTGGCATATGTGTAAGGGGCACTACTGCTACTTTTTGGCATATGTGTAAGGGACACTACTACTCTGGCATATGTGTAAGGGACACTACTACTCTGGCATATGTGTAAGGGACACTACTACTCTGGCATATGTGTAAGGGACACTACTGCTCTGGCATATGTGTAAGGGGCACTACTACTCTGGCTTATGTGTAAGGGACACTACTACTCTGGCATATGTGTAAGGGGCACTACTACTCTGGCATATGTGTAAGGGGCACTACTACTCTGGCATATGTGTAAGGGGCACTACTACTCTGGCATATGTGTAAGGGACACTAGTACTCTGGCATATGTGTAAGGGACACTACTACTCTGGCATATGTGTAAGGGGCACTTCTACGCTGGCATATGTGTAAGGGGCACTACTGCTACTTTTTGGCATATGTGTAAGGGGCACTACTACTCTGGCATATGTGTAAGGGGCACTACTGCTCTGTAGCATATGTGTAAGGGACACTACTACTCTGGCATATGTGTAAGGGGCACTACTACTCTGGCATATGTGTAAGGGACACTACTACTCTGGCATGTGTGTAAGGGACACTAGTACTCTGGCATATGTGTAAGGGACACTACTACTCTGGCATATGTGTAAGGGGCAATACTACGCTGGCATATGTGTAAGGGGCACTACTGCTCTGGCATATGTGTAAGGGGCACTACTACTCTGGCATATGTGTAAGGGACACTACTACTCTGGCATATGTGTAAGGGGCACTACTACTCTGCCATATGTGTAAGGGGCACTACTGCTCTGTAGCATATGTGTAAGGGACACTACTACTCTGGCATATGTGTAAGGGGCACTACTACTCTGGCATATGTGTAAGGGGCACTACTACGCTGGCATATGTGTAAGGGGCACTACTGCTACTTTTTGGCATATGTGTAAGGGGCACTACTACTCTGGCATATGTGTAAGGGGCACTACTGCTCTGTAGCATATGTGTAAGGGACACTACTACTCTGGCATATGTGTAAGGGGCACTACTGCTCTGTAGCATATGTGTAAGGGACACTACTACTCTGGCATATGTGTAAGGGACACTACTACTCTGGCATATGTGTAAGGGACACTACTACTCTGGCATATGTGTAAGGCACACTACTACTCTGGCATATGTGTAAGGGACACTACTACTCTGGCATATGTGTAAGGGACACTAGTACTCTGGCATATGTGTAAGGGACAATACTACTCTGGCATATGTGTAAGGGGCACTACTACGCTGGCATATGTGTAAGGGGCACTACTGCTACTTTTTGGCATATGTGTAAGGGGCACTACTACTCTGGCATATGTGTAAGGGGCACTACTGCTCTGTAGCATATGTGTAAGGGACACTACTACTCTGGCATATGTGTAAGGGGCACTACTGCTCTGTAGCATATGTGTAAGGGACACTGCTACTCTGGCATATGTGTAAGGGGCACTACTGCTACTTTTTGGCATATGTGTAAGGGACACTACTACTCTGGCATATGTGTAAGGGGCACTACTGCTACTTTTTGGCATATGTGTAAGGGACACTACTACTCTGGCATATGTGTAAGGGACACTACTACTCTGGCATATGTGTAAGGGACACTACTACTCTGGCATATGTGTAAGGGACACTACTGCTCTGGCATATGTGTAAGGGGCACTACTACTCTGGCTTATGTGTAAGGGACACTACTACTCTGGCATATGTGTAAGGGGCACTACTACTCTGGCATATGTGTAAGGGGCACTACTACTCTGGCATATGTGTAAGGGGCACTACTACTCTGGCATATGTGTAAGGGACACTAGTACTCTGGCATATGTGTAAGGGACACTACTACTCTGGCATATGTGTAAGGGGCACTTCTACGCTGGCATATGTGTAAGGGGCACTACTGCTACTTTTTGGCATATGTGTAAGGGGCACTACTACTCTGGCATATGTGTAAGGGGCACTACTGCTCTGTAGCATATGTGTAAGGGACACTACTACTCTGGCATATGTGTAAGGGGCACTACTGCTCTGTAGCATATGTGTAAGGGACACTACTACTCTGGCATATGTGTAAGGGGCACTACTACTCTGGCATATGTGTAAGGGGCACTACTGCTACTTTTTGGCATATGTGTAAGGGACACTACTACTCTGGCATATGTGTAAGGGGCACTACTACTCTGGCATATGTGTAAGGGACACTACTACTCTGGCATATGTGTAAGGGGCACTACTACTCTGGCATATGTGTAAGGCACACTACTACATTGGCATATGTGTAAGGGACACTACTACTCTGGCATATGTGTAAGGGGCACTACTACTCTGGCATATGTGTAAGGGGCACTACTACTCTGGCATATGTGTAAGGGGCACTACTACTCTGGCATATGAGTAAGGGGCACTACTACTCTGGCATATTTGTAAGGGACACTACTACTCTGGCATATGTGTAAGGGACACTACTACTCTGGCATATGTGTAAGGCACACTACTACTCTGGCATATGTGTAAGGGACACTACTACTCTGGCATGTGTGTAAGGGACACTAGTACTCTGGCATATGTGTAAGGGACACTACTACTCTGGCATATGTGTAAGGGGCAATACTACGCTGGCATATGTGTAAGGGGCACTACTGCTACTTTTTGGCATATGTGTAAGGGGCACTACTACTCTGCCATATGTGTAAGGGGCACTACTGCTCTGTAGCATATGTGTAAGGGACACTACTACTCTGGCATATGTGTAAGGGGCACTACTGCTCTGTAGCATATGTGTAAGGGACACTACTACTCTGGCATATGTGTAAGGGGCACTACTGCTACTTTTTGGCATATGTGTAAGGGACACTACTACTCTGGCATATGTGTAAGGGGCTTTACTGCTACTTTTTGGCATATGTGTAAGGGACACTACTACTCTGGCATATGTGTAAGGGACACTACTACTCTGGCATATGTGTAAGGGACACTACTGCTCTGGCATATGTGTAAGGGGCACTACTACTCTGGCTTATGTGTAAGGGACTCTACTACTCTGGCATATGTGTAAGGGGCACTACTGCTACTTTTTGGCATATGTGTAAGGGGCACTACTACTCTGGCATATGTGTAAGGGGCACTACTGCTCTGTAGCATATGTGTAAGGGACACTACTACTCTGGCATATGTGTAAGGGGCACTACTGCTCTGTAGCATATGTGTAAGGGACACTACTACTCTGGCATATGTGTAAGGGGCACTACTACTCTGGCATATGTGTAAGGGGCACTACTGCTACTTTTTGGCATATGTGTAAGGGACACTACTACTCTGGCATATGTGTAAGGGGCACTACTGCTACTTTTTGGCATATGTGTAAGGGACACTACTACTCTGGCATATGTGTAAGGGACACTACTACTCTGGCATATGTTTAAGGGACACTACTACTCTGGCATATGTGTAAGGGACACTACTACTCTGGCATATGTGTAAGGGGCGCTACTGCTACTTTTTGGCATATGTGTAAGGGACACTACTACTCTGGCATATGTGTAAGGGGCACTACTGCTACTTTTTGGCATATGTGTAAGGGACACTACTACTCTGGCATATGTGTAAGGGACACTACTACTCTGGCATATGTGTAAGGGACACTACTACTCTGGCATATGTGTAAGGGGCACTACTACTCTGGCATATGTGTAAGGGACACTAGTACTCTGGCATATGTGTAAGGGACACTACTACTCTGGCATATGTGTAAGGGGCACTACTACGCTGGCAAATGTGTAAGGGGCACTACTGCTACTTTTTGGCATATGTGTAAGGGGCACTACTACTCTGGCATATGTGTAAGGGGCACTACTGCTCTGTAGCATATGTGTAAGGGACACTACTACTCTGGCATATGTGTAAGGGGCACTACTGCTCTGTAGCATATGTGTAAGGGACACTACTACTCTGGCATATGTGTAAGGGGCACTACTACTCTGGCATATGTGTAAGGGGCACTACTGCTACTTTTTGGCATATGTGTAAGGGACACTACTACTCTGGCATATGTGTAAGGGGCACTACTACTCTGGCATATGTTTAAGGGACACTACTACTCTGGCATATGTGTAAGGGGCACTACTACTCTGGCATATGTGTAAGGCACACTACTACATTGGCATATGTGTAAGGGACACTACTACTCTGGCATATGTGTAAGGGGCACTACTACTCTGGCATATGTGTAAGGGGCACTACTACTCTGGCATATGTGTAAGGGGCACTACTACTCTGGCATATGTGTAAGGGGCACTACTACTCTGGCATATTTGTAAGGGACACTACTACTCTGGCATATGTGTAAGGGACACTACTTCTCTGGCATATGTGTAAGGCACACTACTACTCTGGCATATGTGTAAGGGATACTACTACTCTGGCATATGCGTAAGGGACACTAGTACTCTGGCATATGTGTAAGGGACACTACTACTCTGGCATATGTGTAAGGGGCACTACTACGCTGGCATATGTGTAAGGGGCACTACTGCTACTTTTTGGCATATGTGTAAGGGGCACTACTACTCTGGCATATGTGTAAGGGGCACTACTGCTCTGTAGCATATGTGTAAGGGACACTACTACTCTGTCATATGTGTAAGGGGCAATACTGCTCTGTTGCATATGTGTAAGGGACACTACTACTCTGGCATATGTGTAAGGGGCACTACTGCTACTTTTTGGCATATGTGTAAGGGACACTACTACTCTGGCATATGTGTAAGGGGCACTACTGCTACTTTTTGGCATATGTGTAAGGGACACTACTACTCTGGCATATGTGTAAGGGACACTACTACTCTGGCATATGTGTAAGGGACACTACTACTCTGGCATATGTGTAAGGGACACTACTGCTCTGGCATATGTGTAAGGGGCACTACTACTCTGGCTTATGTGTAAGGGACACTACTACTCTGGCATATGTGTAAGGGGCACTACTACTCTGGCATATGTGTAAGGGGCACTACTACTCTGGCATATGTGTAAGGGGCACTACTACTCTGGCATATGTGTAAGGGACACTAGTACTCTGGCATATGTGTAAGGGACACTACTACTCTGGCATATGTGTAAGGGGCACTACTACGCTGGCATATGTGTAAGGGGCACTACTGCTACTTTTTGGCATATGTGTAAGGGGCACTACTACTCTGGCATATGTGTAAGGGGCACCACTGCTCTGTAGCATATGTGTAAGGGACACTACTACTCTGGCATATGTGTAAGGGGCACTACTGCTCTGTAGCATATGTGTAAGGGACACTACTACTCTGGCATATGTGTAAGGGGCACTACTACTCTGGCATATGTGTAAGGGGCACTACTGCTACTTTTTGGCATATGTGTAAGGGACACTACTACTCTGGCATATGTGTAAGGGGCACTACTACTCTGGCATATGTGTAAGGGACACTACTACTCTGGCATATGTGTAAGGGGCACTACTACTCTGGCATATGTGTAAGGCACACTACTACATTGGCATATGTGTAAGGGACACTACTACTCTGGCATATGTGTAAGGGGCACTACTGCTACTTTTTGGCATATGTGTAAGGGACACTACTACTCTGGCATATGTGTAAGGGGCACTACTACTCTGGCATATGTGTAAGGGACACTACTACTCTGGCATATGTGTAAGGGGCACTACTACTCTGGCATATGTGTAAGGCACACTACTACATTGGCATATGTGTAAGGGGCACTACTACTCTGGCATATGTGTAAGGGACACTACTACTCTGGCATATGTGTAAGGGACACTACTGCTCTGGCATATGTGTAAGGGGCACTACTACTCTGGCTTATGTGTAAGGGACTCTACTACTCTGGCATATGTGTAAGGGGCACTACTGCTACTTTTTGGCATATGTGTAAGGGGCACTACTACTCTGCCATATGTGTAAGGGGCACTACTGCTCTGTAGCATATGTCTAAGGGACACTACTACTCTGGCATATGTGTAAGGGGCACTACTGCTCTGTAGCATATGTGTAAGGGACACTACAACTCTGGCATATGTGTAAGGGGCACTACTGCTACTTTTTGGCATATGTGTAAGGGACACTACTACTCTGGCATATGTGTAAGGGGCTTTACTGCTACTTTTTGGCATATGTGTAAGGGACACTACTACTCTGGCATATGTGTAAGGGACACTACTACTCTGGCATATGTGTAAGGGACACTACTACTCTGGCATATGTGTAAGGGACACTACTGCTCTGGCATATGTGTAAGGGGCACTACTACTCTGGCTTATGTGTAAGGGACTCTACTACTCTGGCATATGTGTAAGGGGCACTACTGCTACTTTTTGGCATATGTGTAAGGGGCACTACTACTCTGGCATATGTGTAAGGGGCACTACTGCTCTGTAGCATATGTGTAAGGGACACTACTACTCTGGCATATGTGTAAGGGGCACTACTGCTCTGTAGCATATGTGTAAGGGACACTACTACTCTGGCATATGTGTAAGGGGCACTACTACTCTGGCATATGTGTAAGGGGCACTACTGCTACTTTTTGGCATATGTGTAAGGGACACTACTACTCTGGCATATGTGTAAGGGGCACTACTGCTACTTTTTGGCATATGTGTAAGGGACACTACTACTCTGGCATATGTGTAAGGGACACTACTACTCTGGCATATGTTTAAGGGACACTACTACTCTGGCATATGTGTAAGGGACACTACTACTCTGGCATATGTGTAAGGGGCGCTACTGCTACTTTTTGGCATATGTGTAAGGGACACTACTACTCTGGCATATGTGTAAGGGGCACTACTGCTACTTTTTGGCATATGTGTAAGGGACACTACTACTCTGGCATATGTGTAAGGGACACTACTACTCTGGCATATGTGTAAGGGACACTACTACTCTGGCATATGTGTAAGGGGCACTACTACTCTGGCATATGTGTAAGGGACACTAGTACTCTGGCATATGTGTAAGGGACACTACTACTCTGGCATATGTGTAAGGGGCACTACTACGCTAGCATATGTGTAAGGGGCACTACTGCTACTTTTTGGCATATATGTAAGGGGCACTACTACTCTGGCATATGTGTAAGGGGCACTACTGCTCTGTAGCATATGTGTAAGGGACACTACTACTCTGGCATATGTGTAAGGGGCACTACTGCTCTGTAGCATATGTGTAAGGGACACTACTACTCTGGCATATGTGTAAGGGGCACTACTACTCTGGCATATGTGTAAGGGGCACTACTGCTACTTTTTGGCATATGTGTAAGGGACACTACTACTCTGGCATATGTGTAAGGGGCACTACTACTCTGGCATATGTTTAAGGGACACTACTACTCTGGCATATGTGTAAGGGGCACTACTACTCTGGCATATGTGTAAGGCACACTACTACATTGGCATATGTGTAAGGGACACTACTACTCTGGCATATGTGTAAGGGGCACTACTACTCTGGCATATGTGTAAGGGGCACTACTACTCTGGCATATGTGTAAGGGGCACTACTACTCTGGCATATGTGTAAGGGGCACTACTACTCTGGCATATTTGTAAGGGACACTACTACTCTGGCATATGTGTAAGGGACACTACTACTCTGGCATATGTGTAAGGCACACTAGTACTCTGGCATATGTGTAAGGGACACTACTACTCTGGCATATGTGTAAGGGGCACTACTATGCTGGCATATGTGTAAGGGGCACTACTGCTACTTTTTGGCATATGTGTAAGGGGCACTACTACTCTGGCATATGTGTAAGGGGCACTACTGCTCTGTAGCATATGTGTAAGGGACACTACTACTCTGGCATATGTGTAAGGGGCACTACTGCTCTGTAGCATATGTGTAAGGGACACTACTACTCTGGCATATGTGTAAGGGGCACTACTGCTACTTTTTGGCATATGTGTAAGGGACACTACTACTCTGGCATATGTGTAAGGGGCTTTACTGCTACTTTTTGGCATATGTGTAAGGGACACTACTACTCTGGCATATGTGTAAGGGACACTACTACTCTGGCATATGTGTAAGGGACACTACTACTCTGGCATATGTGTAAGGGACACTACTGCTCTGGCATATGTGTAAGGGGCACTACTACTCTGGCTTATGTGTAAGGGACTCTACTACTCTGGCATATGTGTAAGGGGCACTACTACTCTGGCATATGTGTAAGGAGCACTACTACTCTGGCATATGTGTAAGGGGCACTACTACTCTGGCATATGTGTAAGGGACACTAGTACTCTGGCATATGTGTAAGGGACACTACTACTCTGGCATATGTGTAAGGGGCACTACTACGCTGGCATATGTGTAAGGGGCACTACTGCTACTTTTTGGCATATGTGTAAGGGGCACTACTACTCTGGCATATGTGTAAGGGGCACTACTGCTCTGTAGCATATGTGTAAGGGACACTACTACTCTGGCATATGTGTAAGGGGCACTACTGCTCTGTAGCATATGTGTAAGGGACACTACTACTCTGGCATATGTGTAAGGGGCACTACTACTCTGGCATATGTGTAAGGGGCACTACTGCTACTTTTTGGCATATGTGTAAACGACACTACTACTCTGGCATATGTGTAAGGGGCACTACTGCTACTTTTTGGCATATGTGTAAGGGACACTACTACTCTGGCATATGTGTAAGGGACACTACTACTCTGGCATATGTTTAAGGGACACTACTACTCTGGCATATGTGTAAGGGACACTACTACTCTGGCATAGGTGTAAGGGGCGCTACTGCTACTTTTTGGCATATGTGTAAGGGACACTACTACTCTGGCATATGTGTAAGGGGCACTACTGCTACTTTTTGGCATATGTGTAAGGGACACTACTACTCTGTCATATGTGTAAGGGACACTACTACTCTGGCATATGTGTAAGGGACACTACTACTCTGGCATATGTGTAAGGGACACTACTACTCTGGCATATGTGTAAGGGGCACTACTACTCTGGCATATGTGTAATGGACACTAGTACTCTGGCATATGTGTAAGGGGCACTACTGCTACTTTTTGGCATATGTGTAAGGGGCACTACTACTCTGGCATATGTGTAAGGGGCACTACTGCTCTGTAGCATATGTGTAAGGGACACTACTGCTACTTTTTGGCATATGTGTAAGGGACACTACTACTCTGGCATATGTGTAAGGGGCACTACTGCTACTTTTTGGCATATGTGTAAGGGACACTACTACTCTGGCATATGTGTAAGGGGCACTACTGCTACTTTTTGGCATATGTGTAAGGGACACTACTACTCTGGCATATGTGTAAGGGGCACTACTGCTACTTTTTGGCATATGTGTAAGGGACACTACTACTCTGGCATATGTGTAAGGGGTACTACTACTCTGGCATATGTGTAAGGGGCACTACTGCTACTTTTTGGCATATGTGTAAGGGACACTACTACTCTGTCATTATGTGTAAGGGGTACTACATTATGGCCTTGTTTATTGTATGTATCCCATGCCCCCAGTATGACAAAATGAGGGTTCTCGCTCACAAGGATGGCATATCCTGTGAGGTCACTCCCTTTGTAGTAAGGCCACACCCCTTTCCTAGAAGCGCGCGCTCCTGTTGCTGTTAACCGCTCCTCTTTTGCTATCATGGTACCCTCCTAGTCATATTTTCTGGAACCGCCCCAGTACATACAGTACATGGCATCAATACTGCCACACAGTGTGTACCATGTACAATATGGATAAAACTAAGCACGGGCATATTTATTTTTTGTTTTGTTTAAAAAACATTCACCTAGTGCTGTCATGGCAGCTTTCAGTTAAGGCTATGGAAGGCCTAGTGTGGGTGTTTTACAAGCCAGCCCCTGTATAGATGTTCCTCTCTGTATCTGGGAGGTGAGTACATGTAACTGCATTGTAATAGGGTGCTGAGCATATATGCTAGGACTTGCAGAAAATTGGGCCCTTGACAATGTGCTGCATGCTTAAAAGTTTTGATCAAAATATTACAAAACCCCCTCTTTATTATTTGCTACATACACACAGATTTGCAGTATATTATTGTTCAACATAACCCCGGAACTACTCACTCGCCTCCAGTCAGTGCCGTTTCTTGCGGCGGGCGCGCCGTGCAACCGCACGGGGCGCCCGCCGCGGCACTTCCTGAGCACTTTCAAACCCCCCTCCCCTCTCCTCCCGAGTGCCCAGCTCAGGGGGCCGGGTTTCGCGGAATGACGCGTTTGCGTCGTGACGTCACGACGCAACGCGTCATTCAGTGAAACCCCGCCCCCCGATCTGGGCACTCGGGAGGAGGGAGAAGGGGGAGCCAAGCCGGCCAGCGCTGCGCAGACGAGGGAGAGGCGGCTGAAGAGCGGGAAGAACCGATTCAAATGTAAGTCAGCCCCTCTCCCTCTCTCCCTCCCCCCCCCCTCCCCCACCTGCCGTACTGTGTTAAATGGGGACACCTGTCTGCCGGAATGTGTAAAATGAGGACACTTCTCTGCCGGAATGTGTAAAATGGGGACGCTTGCCTGCCGGAATGTGTAAAATGGGGACACCTGTCTGCCGGAATGTGTAGCATGGGGACACTTGCCTGCCGTAATATGTAAAATGGGGACTCTTGTCTGCCGGAATGTGTAAAATGGGGACACTTGCCTCCCGGAATGTGTAAAATGGGGACACTAGTCTGCCGGAATGTGTAAAATGGGGACACTTGCGTGCCGGAATGTGTAAAATGGGGACTCCTGTCTGCCGGAATGTGTAAAATGGGGACACTTGCCTGTTGTACTATGTAAAATGGGGGCACGTGCCTGCCGCAATGTGTAAAATGGGGACACTTTCCTGCCGCAATGTGTAAAATGGGGACACTTGCCTGCCATAATGTGTAAAATGGGGACACTTGCCTGCCGTAATGTGTAAAATGGGGACACTTGCCTGCCATAATGTGTAAAATGGGGACACTTGCCTGCCGGAATGTGTAAAATGGGGGCACGTGCCTGCCGCAATGTGTAAAATGGGGTCACTTGCCTGCCGCAATGTGTAAAATGGGGACACTTGCCTGCCATAATGTGTAAAATGGGGACACTTGCCTGCCGGAATGTGTAAAATGGGGGCACGTGCCTGCCGCAATGTGTAAAATGGGGTCACTTGCCTGCCATGCTGTGTAAAATGGGGGCACGTGCCTGCCGCAATGTGTAAAATGGGGACACTTTCCTGCCGCAATGTGTAAAATGGGGACACTTGCCTGCCGTACTATGTAAAATGGGGGCACGTGCCTGCCGCAATGTGTAAAATGGGGACACTTGCCTGTTGTACTGTGTAAAATGGGGGCACTTGCCTGCCGCAATGTGTAAAATGGGGACACTTTACTGCCGCAATATGTAAAATTGGGGCACGTGCCTGCCGCAATGTGTAAAATGGGGACACTTGCCTACCGTGCTGCGTAAAATGGGGACACTTGCCTGATGTAATGTGTAAAATGAGGAATTTTTTTTTCTTCTCCTGTGGTGGCCGTGATGATGAGCTCAGATGAGACCACGCCCATCTTAACAAAGCCACGCCCATTTTAATGAGGTCACGCCCCCTTGCCGCGCATACTTTTCCTCTTTATATCTATGAGGGGGGGGGCGCATTTTGTCTTATGTGAATGGGGGGGGGGAGGGCGCATTTTTAAATCTCGCACTGGGAGCCAAATTGGCTAGAAACGGCCCTGCCTCCAGTATACCTCCGGGTGCACAACCCACGCCGCTGGCCTCCTTCAGTAGCCGCAGCATGCTGGGACCATGCTGGAACTGGGTTAGTAGTGCCTGGATTATATTGTACAAGCCATGTGGTAACCAGCCCACAGAGTTTATTTTCAGGGTACAAGGCTATTAGTCTTTAAAACTTTTGACTGTGATCTGTGTCCAAGAATAAATACTTTTATGCCCCTATTCATTTATAGTTAACAGGTGCTTGCAGCCCTGTGGGATTCCATGGGGTTTCAAAAAAGGAAGGTGAGCAGCAGTCTTGTAGAAGAGAGGATTTTTGGTGCGGTAACCCTATTGTATTCAAGGGATTCACATTGAGCTGGATTTCAAATAACTTTATCCACAGACTAATTAAGCATCTGACATATATTGTTTATATATTATAAACAATATATATATATTAGTGCTGGGCAACGATTAAAATTTTTAATCGCAATTAATCGCAGGATTTCATGCGATTAATAGCGATTAATCGTATTGTTAGCTGACTAAAGTCAATAATGAATTCAAAAGTGGTGTATTGTGCACTTTTAGTACTTCTATATGAACAACAGTGCAATAACATTAAACAACACTGCAAACACATTTGGTTTGCAGTTTTCCCTTAACACAGTAGCATTTAAAAAACGTTAAAAATTAAAATTACAAATAAAATATGTTTTCTGAGAATCTAAATCTGTTTTCTTTCCCAGATTTTTGTTCCCACCAGATTGGACAGATATATTTTAGGTGTGTAACCTATTTACTCCTCTGCACCAAGCCAGTTGCTAAGACACACAAGGTTATTTACATTTTCAGATGATAAAGAAACTCTCTTCTTCTGTACAATATGACCAGCAAGAGAAAACAACCTTTCACAGGGTACTGATGTTGCAGGTGTGGCCAAGTACTTCTGTGCAATGGAGGCCAGCCTGCTGTGTGAGCCTGCATGTTTGGACCACCACTCTAATGGACAGGACTCTGTACTGATGGTGGGCTCCGCTCTGAATCGACGCACACTGTTCTCAACTGAATCTTCCTCCTGTTCAGAATCAGACTCTGATGAAGCAGCCAATAGGGCTAACTTTTTATTTGGTGGCTCTGATGTTGTTGCTTCCACAGGTTGCAACAAACCTCTGTTCCTTTAGTAAGTTGGTGACTAAGGCCCACACCTCACCCCTCTCAGCTCTGGGTATATACTTGAGGTCCTTGAATCTAGGGTCCAATGCGGTAGCAATCTTCAGATATGCAATGTTGGCATTTTCTTTGCGTGTCTCCAGGTCTGTTCTGAATGTAGACTTAAATTTGACCACGTAGGCAGGGTCATCATCTGAACTCTCCATGACCCGAGAGAGATGGCAAAAAGCAGGCAGAACCACAGAGCATGAAACATACTTTTCTCCTCCGAGAAGTTCAGTCACATACCTGCAACAGCAAAAAAAATCAAACCCATTTCTTTGGGTACGGGAGAATGCTGGTGGTCAGAAGACCGACAGCGGCATCCTGGAATCCAGATACCCAAAAGTCCCCTAACCCTCTCTGCTCCCTACTAACCCTAACCCTCCCTGCTTCCTACCCACCACCAGTAAGTGCCTAAACCTACCTAACTACATCCCATTCATGCTATATTTTTTACAGACAGGACAGTGGAAAAATGAAATATATGAAGTATGTAAAATATACCTGCAGGGCTCCAGTAGCGTTTCCAACCTCTGCAGTTTGTCCATTTCAGCTGTAGTTGCATGGCAATCTTGGTGTTGTGTGTGGTGAGGACATCCCTCAGTGGCTGTTCATTTCTACTAGAGATGAGCGGGTTCGGTTTCTCGGAAACCGAACCCCCCCGAACATCAGCCTTTTTACACGGGTCCGAGGCAGACTCGGATCTTCCCGCCTTGCTCGGCTAACCCGAGCGCGCCCGAACGTCATCATCCTGCTGTCGGATTCTCGCGAGGCTCGTATTCTATCGCGAGACTCGGATTCTATATAAGGAGCCGCGCGTCGCCGCCATTTTCACACGTGCATTGAGATTGATAGGGAGAGGACGTGGCTGGCGTCCTCTCCGTTTAGAGTAGAGTAGAGAGTAGAGAGTCTAGAGACACTTGATTTACTAATTTTGGGGAGCATATTAGGACGGAGTACTACTTGCTGATAGTGTGACCAGTGACCACCAGTTTAATTAATCCGTTCTCTGCCTAAAAAAACGATACACAGTGTGACACAGTCACATACCATATCTGTGCTCAGCCTCAGTGTGCCTTCAGTGTGCTGCATCATCTATGTAATACTGTATATCTGACTGTGCTGAGTGCTCACTGCTCACACAGCTTAATTGTGGGGGAGACTGGGGAGCAGTTATAGCAGGAGTACATATTTTAACAGTGCACACTTTTGCTGCCAGAGTGCCACTGCCAGTGCCAGTGTGACTGACCAGTGACCACTGACCACCAGTATATTGTGATTGTCTGCCTGAAAAAGTTAAACACTCGTCGTGTGGTGTTTTTATTCTATAAACGCATTCTGCTGACAGTGTCCAGCAGGTCCGTCATTATATAATATATACCTGTCCGGCTGCAGTAGTGATATATATATATTTTTTATATCATTATCATCCAGTCTATAATAGCAGCAGACGCAGTACGGTAGTCCACGGCTGTAGCTACCTCTGTGTCGGCAGTCGCTCGTCCATCCATAATTGTATACCACCTACCCGTGGTGTTTTTTTTTTTCTATCTTCTTGATACTAGTAGCTTACTTTAGGAGTCTGCAGTGCTGAGCTGACAGTGTCCAGCAGGTCCGTCATTATATAATATATACCTGTCCGGCTGCAGTAGTGATATATATATATATATTTTTTATATCATTATCATCCAGTCTATATTAGCAGCAGACGCAGTACGGTAGTCCACGGCTGTAGCTACCTCTGTGTCGGCAGTCGCTAGTCCATCCATAATTGTATACCACCTACCTGTGGTGTTTTTTTTTTTTCTATCTTCTTGATACTACTAGTAGCTTACTTTAGGAGTCTGCAGTGCTGAGCTGACAGTGTCCAGCAGGTCCGTCATTATATAATATATACCTGTCCTGCTGCAGTAGTAATATATATATATATATTTTTTATATCATTATCATCCAGTCTATATTAGCAGCAGACGCAGTACGGTAGTCCATGGCTGTAGCTACCTCTGTGTCGGCAGTCGCTCGTCCATCCATAATTGTATACCACCTACCCGTGGTTTTTTTTTTTTCTATCTTCTTGATACTAGTAGCTTACTTTAGGAGTCTGCAGTGCTGAGCTGACAGTGTCCAGCAGGTCCATCATTATATAATATATACCTGTCCGGCTGCAGTAGTGATATATATATATATTTTTTATATCATTATCATCCAGTCTATATTAGCAGCAGAAGCAGTACGGTAGTCCACGGCTGTAGCTACCTCTGTGTCGGCAGTCGCTCGTCCATCCATAATTGTATACCACCTACCCGTGGTGTTTTTTTTTTTTCTATCTTCTTGATACTAGTAGCTTACTTTAGGAGTCTGCAGTGCTGAGCTGACAGTGTCCAGCAGGTCCGTCATTATATAATATATACCTGTCCGGCTGCAGTAGTGATATATATATATATTTTTTATATCATTATCATCCAGTCTATATTAGCAGCAGACGCAGTACGGTAGTCCACGGCTGTAGCTACGTCTGTGTCGGCAGTCGCTCGTCAATCCATAAGTATACTAGTATCCATCCATCTCCATTGTTTACCTGAGGTGCCTTTTAGTTGTGCCTATTAAAATATGGAGAACAAAAATGTTGAGGTTCCAAAAATAGGGAAAGATCAAGATCGACTTCCACCTCGTGCTGAAGCTGCTGCCACTAGTCATGGCCGAGACGATGAAATGCCAGCAACGTCGTCTGCCAAGGCCGATGCCCAATGTCATAGTACAGAGCATGTAAAATCCAAAACACCAAATATCAGTAAAAAAAGGACTCAAAAATCTAAAATAAAATTGTCGGAGGAGAAGCGTAAACTTGCCAATATGCCATTTACCACACGGAGTGGCAAGGAACGGCTGAGGCCCTGGCCTATGTTCATGGCTAGTGGTTCAGCTTCACATGAGGATGGAAGCACTCAGCCTCTCGCTAGAAAAATGAAAAGACTCAAGCTGGCAAAAGCACAGCAAAGAACTGTGCTGTTAGGCGCCGAGGGTCCGCCCGTCAGTGCGGCCCGGCGCCTAGCAACTAGGGACGCCGCATGCGGACAGCCGCCGGCTCCCTAGCAACGCTAGACGCCGGGCGCACGGAGCCGCTCAGACCCTAGCAACGGGGACGCCACTGTCGGACCGCGTTCCCCGTTGCTGGGTCTAGATTAATCACCTCATTGGTATCCTGGCCGTGCAGCATGCAGCTGCACGGCATGATTGTTAATTACCCTGTCTGGCTCCTGATTGGAGAGCTCCCAGTTAAAAGCACTCTCTGGACTTCTCACAGACGCCGGTAATAGCTTCCTGTTTGCTGTGTCTGTTGCAGAGAGTTTTCCAGTCCTGTCTATCCGGTCGTTCCTGTCCTCAGTGGTCCAATACTCGGAAGTTGTCATCTTTTCCTGGAGTCCTGACCGAGCACCTTTAACATCCTGTGGTGTTCGTGAGTCGCGGCGTAGCCGTGTGTTGCGGCTTGACCGCTTACTATTTATTATTTGGTTATATTGTGTTTCGGAGCTTTTGCGGAGGATTCCGCTCCCACAAATCCACTCTGGTATCCAGCGGTGCTGGATAGGAGTAACGGATTCGTGGATTTTTGGTTGTCCTTTTCCCTGGCGGTTTGTCCGCACATACTTCTGGTTTAAGTTAGTTAGCTTGTAGCCCCTGGCCTGGTTGCTTAGTCAGAGGGCCCCTTGTTATCACCCTGTCTCGGATTTCCCTTTGTCTCCCATTAAGACCTGAGGGGGCATCGGAGTTGGGCAGACATAATCCGCCCTTCAAACGCGGCTGCCATGGGCTCAAGCAACCATAGTCTCGCAGGGGATTTCTGATAACACGGGCGAGACAACGGAGTTAGGGCGCCAGGGGTTACTAGGCTTTCCTGCTCCCATAACCAGCATTCCATTCCAGTACTCTGACCTCCGTCATAAGATCACCTCTGGTCAGACGTACTGGTATCATAACATTATTACCGGCCCAACTAAAATTTAAAATTAAACAGGGTTTGATTTTTTCCCTTATTTCAGTTTGGAAGATTTGTCGGCCTCATGAATCCCACTGGTGTAGGGCCAAATCCTGGCCAGCTTCTAGTTAGTCAGATTCAAGAACTTACTCAGATGGTTCAGGATCTATCCCTTCGGGTGAGGTCACAGGAAGATCTGTTACGGACTTCCCCGAGGGTCGTTCCTGAACCAAAAATGCATTTGCCTGACCGTTTTTCTGGGGATAGAAAGCAGTTTTTTAATTTTAAAGAGTCTTGTAAACTTTATTTTCGTTTAAGACCAGTCTCCTCAGGTACGGAATCTCAGCGGGTCGGAATTATTATTTCTTTACTTCAGGGGGATCCCCAGACCTGGGCTTTTGGTTTAAGAACTGACGATCCGGCATTGTTGTCTGTAGACGCCTTTCTGGGGTCTTTAGGGCTATTGTATGATGACCCTGATAGAGAGGCATCCGCCGAGAGTCATTTGCGTGCTCTCAGACAGGGTAAGAATCCCGCAGAGATTTATTGTACGGAGTTTCGCCGTTGGTCGAACGACTGTGGATGGAATGACCCAGCCCTGCGCAGTCAGTTTCGCCTCGGCTTATCTGAGTCTATAAAAGACAGTCTCCTTCAGTATCCCGCTCCTGAGACTCTTGATAAACTCATGGAGCTTTCTATTAAGATTGATCGTCGTCTCAGAGAGCGGAGGGCTGAAAAAGGAGCATCTGTCGGGTCTACTCCTGGTGTTTTTTCCATTCCTGTGGACATAGAGGAGCCCATGCAGATAGGTCTCTCCAAGCTGTCTCCTGAAGAAAGAACCAGAAGGCAAAATTCTGGTCTTTGTTTGTACTGTGGGAGTAAGGGACATTTTGCCCGTAATTGTCCGAACAAGTCGGGAAACGCCTCGACCAAGTGAATTGTGAGGGGGTTCACTTTGGTCTGCAGCTTATCTCCTCAAATAATTCACTGTTAGTCCCAGCTAAAGTTTCCTTTGGCAGCCTCTGTTCCTCGGTGTCGTCTTTTGTTGACAGTGGAGCTGCAGGGAACTTTATGGACTTAACGTGGGCCAAGGCCTTAGGTATTCCTCAGTTAGCCTTGGGTAGGTGTATCACCATGCATGGTTTAGATGGGAGTCCCTTGTCCAATGGGGTTATTTCTCTCTGTACACCTCCTGTACTATTTTCGGTAGGAGCTCTTCATTCCGAAAAAATTGAATTTTTCCTTACCCATTGCCCAGCAGTTCCAGTGGTTCTGGGTCACCCTTGGCTGGCCTTTCATAATCCCATCATTGATTGGCAGTCGGGGGAGATCTCACAGTGGGGTACCATCTGTAATAAGGAATGTATTACGCTTCCCATCAGAATAGCTGCTGTCATTCCCGCACCCATTCCTGTGGAATACCAGGATTTTGTTGATGTATTTTCCAAGGGCAATGCGGACATTCTGTCTCCCCATCGGCCTTATGATTGTGCTATTGAGCTAATTCCTGGTGCCACTTTGCCTAAGGGAAGGTTATATGCATTGTCCGGACCAGAAACTGTGGCCATGAATGAATATGTTAAAGAAAGCCTAGGGAAAGGATTTATCAGGCCGTCTAAATCCCCTTTAAGTGCAGGCTTCTTCTTTGTGGAGAAGAAGGATGGATCACTCAGACCTTGCATTGACTTTAGAGCCTTGAATAAAATCTCAGTAAAAAATACTTACCCTTTGCCGCTGATTTCTGTCCTCTTTGATCAGCTACGTTCGGCTGTGATTTTTTCTAAGATTGACCTGAGAGGAGCATATAACCTCATCCGAATCAAGTCAGGGGATGAGTGGAAAACGGCATTCAGTACTCAGTCGGGTCACTATGAGTATCTGGTTATGCCATTCGGCCTGTCTAACGCTCCGGCAGTTTTCCAGGATCTCATTAACGATGTGCTCCGTGATTTTCTTGGAAGATTCGTAGTAGTCTATTTAGACGATATCTTGATATATTCTGACTCTATTGAACAACACGTTACCCAGGTGCGTCAGGTTCTAAAAAAATTACGTGAAAATCACCTATATGCCAAGCTGGAGAAGTGTGAATTTCATGTCACGGAGGTATCCTTTTTAGGGTACATTATTTCCCCTCGGGGATTCTGTATGGAACCGAAGAAGCTCCAAGCCATCCTTAGTTGGGCGCAACCCACCAACTTAAAAGCAATTCAGCGCTTTTTAGGGTTTGCGAATTATTATAGAAGATTTATTCACTCTTTCTCCGACCTAGTTGCTCCCATTGTGGCACTGACTAAGAAGGGAGCGGATCCAACCAACTGGTCACGTGAAGCTGAGTTATCTTTTCAGGCCTTGAAACAAGCCTTTGTCTCAGCCCCGGTCCTCAGACATCCCAACCCAGAATTGCCTTTCATTGTTGAGGTTGATGCCTCGGAGGTTGGAGTAGGGGCTATCCTATCTCAGAAGGATCCGGATTCTCTAGAATTACATCCTTGTGCCTTTATGTCCAGGAAATTCTCATCTGCTGAATCCAACTACGATGTTGGTAACCGGGAATTACTGGCTATTAAATGGGCTTTCGAGGAGTGGAGGCATTGGCTTGAGGGAGCAACACATACCATTTCAGTTTTGACTGATCACAAAAATCTTCAGTACATTGAATCAGCTAAACGGCTGAATGCCCGGCAAGCTCGTTGGGCTTTATTTTTTACTCGTTTCAAGTTTATTATCACCTTCAGGCCAGGTTCCAAGAATGCCAAGGCGGATGCCCTGTCACGCAGTTTTCTTCCAGTTCATGATAACAGTCCTGTTACTCCCATACTTCCGTCTTCAGTCATTCGGGCAGGCCTCACACAAGATTTATTTACCCAGTTAAAGCAGCTTCAACATCAAGCTCCTGGAAATACTCCTGCTGGTCGTCTTTATGTCCCTGAGTTTTTGAGAGCAACTGTTTTGACGGAGTTTCATGATAGCAAAGTTGCCGGGCATCCGGGGATCGCTAAGACTTTGGAATTAGTCTCCCGCTCAGTATGGTGGCCTGTTCTTTCCAAAGACATTAAGGAGTTTGTTTTTTCGTGTCAGGTCTGTGCACAGCATAAAGTTCCCCGTTCCTTGCCTATCGGTCAACTTATGCCTTTGAATGTTCCTCTCAGGCCATGGTCTCATATTTCCATGGATTTTGAGGTGGACCTCCCTCTGTCAGCCGGATGCCGAGTCATATGGGTGGTAGTTGACCGTTTTAGCAAGATGGCCCATTTCATTGCTCTTCCCCGATTGCCATCTGCCCAGGGATTGGCAGTTTTGTTCCTCCGCCATGTTTTCAGACTCCATGGGTTACCCACTGATATTGTTTCTGATCGGGGTCCACAATTCATTGCACAATTTTGGAAGTCTTTTTGTGCCTCTTTAAAGATGAAATTGTCTTTAACGTCTGGCTACCATCCCCAATCCAACGGGCAGACTGAGCGAGTTAATCAATCATTAAAACAATATTTGCGTTTGTACTCGGCCAAACTCCAAAATGACTGGTCCGAGTTTCTTCCGTTGGCGGAGTTTGCTTACAACAATGCCTGTCATTCCTCCACCAATGTGTCTCCATTTTTTACAGTTTTTGGTTTTCACCCCAGAGCTAATTCCTTTTTTCAACATTCCTCTGTCTCCTCACTGACCTTGACCGCTCATCTCAGACTCATTTGGAGAAAAGTGCACCTTGCTCTCAGAAAAGCGGCATTTCGGGAGAAAAAATTTTCTGACAGGCTCCGGCGGCCGTGCACTTTTAAAGTTGGAGATAGGGTGTGGTTGTCGACTCGCAACATTAGACTTCGACAAACCTCAGCCAGATTGGGCCCTAAATTTATTGGACCATTTCATATTATAAAAAAAATCAATCCAGTTGCTTTCCGGTTACGTTTACCAAGAACTCTCCGGATCGGAAATACTTTCCATTGCTCCCTGTTGAAACCATACGTTTCTTCCAGTAGATTTCCTCGGAAGATCTCTCAGGGGAAATCACCAATAGATGTACAGGGTCAGCAGGAGTTCTTGGTGGAGAAGGTTCTCGATTCCAAGTTGTCCCGGGGTCGGCTTTATTTTTTGGTACATTGGAGAGGTTATGGTCCAGAAGAAAGGTCTTGGGTCCTGGATGAGGATCTCCATGCCCCGAGGCTCAAAAAGGCATTTTTTCGAGAATTTCCTCAGAAACCTGGCCTTAGGGGTTCCTTGACCCCTCCTCAAGGGGGGGTACTGTTAGGCGCCGAGGGTCCGCCCGTCAGTGCGGCCCGGCGCCTAACAACTAGGGACGCCGCATGCGGACAGCCGCCGGCTCCCTAGCAACGCTAGACGCAGGGCGCACGGAGCCGCTCAGACCCTAGCAACGGGGACGCCACTGTCGGACCGCGTTCCCCGTTGCTGGGTCTAGATTAATCACCTCATTGGTATCCTGGCCGTGCAGCATGCAGCTGCACGGCATGATTGTTAATTACCCTGTCTGGCTCCTGATTGGAGAGCTCCCAGTTAAAAGCACTCTCTGGACTTCTCACAGACGCCGGTAATAGCTTCCTGTTTGCTGTGTCTGTTGCAGAGAGTTTTCCAGTCCTGTCTATCCGGTCGTTCCTGTCCTCAGTGGTCCAATACTCGGAAGTTGTCATCTTTTCCTGGAGTCCTGACCGAGCACCTTTAACATCCTGTGGTGTTCGTGAGTCGCGGCGTAGCCGTGTGTTGCGGCTTGACCGCTTACTATTTATTATTTGGTTATATTGTGTTTCGGAGCTTTTGCGGAGGATTCCGCTCCCACAAATCCACTCTGGTATCCAGCGGTGCTGGATAGGAGTAACGGATTCGTGGATTTTTGGTTGTCCTTTTCCCTGGCAGTTTGTCCGCACATACTTCTGGTTTAAGTTAGTTAGCTTGTAGCCCCTGGCCTGGTTGCTTAGTCAGAGGGCCCCTTGTTATCACCCTGTCTCGGATTTCCCTTTGTCTCCCATTAAGACCTGAGGGGGCATCGGAGTTGGGCAGACATAATCCGCCCTTCAAACGCGGCTGCCATGGGCTCAAGCAACCATAGTCTCGCAGGGGATTTCTGATAACACGGGCGAGACAACGGAGTTAGGGCGCCAGGGGTTACTAGGCTTTCCTGCTCCCGTAACCAGCATTCCATTCCAGTACTCTGACCTCCGTCATAAGATCACCTCTGGTCAGACGTACTGGTATCATAACATGTGCGTTCTTCGAAATCACAAATCCACAAGGAGAGTCCAATTGTGTCGTTTGCGATGCCTGACCTTCCCAACACTGGACGTGAAGAGCATGCGCCTTCCACCATTTGCACGCCCCCTGCAAGTGCTGGAAGGAGCACCCGCAGTCCAGTTCCTGATAGTCAGATTGAAGATGTCAGTGTTGAAGTACACCAGGATGAGGAGGATATGGGTGTTGCTGGCGCTGGGGAGGAAATTGACCAGGAGGATTCTGATGGTGAGGTGGTTTGTTTAAGTCAGGCACCCGGGGAGACACCTGTTGTCCGTGGGAGGAATAGGGCCATTGACATGCCTGGTGAAAATACCAAAAAAATCAGCTCTTCGGTGTGGAAGTATTTCAACAGAAATGCGGACAACATTTGTCAAGCCGTGTGTTGCCTTTGTCAAGCTGTAATAAGTAGGGGTAAGGACGTTAACCACCTCGGAACATCCTCCCTTATACGTCACCTGCAGCGCATTCATCATAAGTCAGTGACAAGTTCAAAAACTTTGGGCGACAGCGGAAGCAGTCCACTGACCAGTAAATCCCTTCCTCTTGTAACCAAGCTCACGCAAACCACCCCACCAACTCCCTCAGTGTCAATTTCCTCCTTCCCCAGGAATGCCAATAGTCCTGCAGGCCATGTCACTGGCAATTCTGACGAGTCCTCTCCTGCCTGGGATTCCTCCGATGCATCCTTGCGTGTAACGCCTACTACTGCTGGCGCTGCTGTTGTTGCTGCTGGGAGTCGATGGTCATCCCAGAGGGGAAGTCGTACTCGTAAGACCACTTTTACTACTTCCACCAAGCAATTGACTGTCCAACAGTCCTTTGCGAGGAAGATGAAATATCACAGCAGTCATCCTGCTGCAAAGCGGATAACTGAGGCCTTGGCATCCTGGGCGGTGAGAAACGTGGTTCCGGTATCCATCATTACTGCAGAGGCAACTAGAGACTTGTTGGAGGTACTGTGTCCCCGGTACCAAATACCATCTAGGTTCCATTTCTCTAGGCAGGCGATACCGAAAATGTACACAGACCTCAGAAAAAGACTCACCAGTGTCCTAAAAAATGCAGTTGTACCCAATGTCCACTTAACCACGGACATGTGGACAAGTGGAGCAGGGAAGGCTCAGGACTATATGACTGTGACAGCCCACTGGGTAGATGTATGGACTCCCGCCGCAAGAACAGCAGCGGCGGCACCAGTAGCAGCATCTCGCAAACGCCAACTCTTTCCTAGGCAGGCTACGCTTTGTATTACCGCTTTCCAGAATACGCACACAGCTAAAAACCTCTTACGGCAACTGAGGAAGATCATCGCAGAATGGCTTACCCCAATTGGACTCTCCTGTGGATTTGTGGCATCGGACAACGCCAGCAATATTGTGTGTGCATTAAATATGGGCAAATTCCAGCACGTCCCATGTTTTGCACATACCTTGAATTTGGTGGTGCAGAATTATTTAAAAAACGAGAGGGGCGTGCAAGAGATGCTGTCGGTGGCCAGAAGAATTGCGGGACACTTTCGGCGTACAGGCACCACGTACAGAAGACTGGAGCACCACCAAAAACGTCTGAACCTGCCCTGCCATCATCTGAAGCAAGAAGTGGTAACGAGGTGGAATTCAACCCTCTATATGCTTCAGAGGTTGGAGGAGCAGCAAAAGGCCATTCAAGCCTATACAATTGAGCACGATATAGGCGGTGGAATGCACCTGTCTCAAGCGCAGTGGAGAATGATTTCAACGTTGTGCAAGGTTCTGCAACCTTTTGAACTTGCCACACGTGAAGTCAGTTCAGACACTGCCAGCCTGAGTCAGGTCATTCCCCTCATCAGGCTTTTGCAGAAGAAGCTGGAGACATTGAAGGAGGAGCTAACACAGAGCGATTCCGCTAGGCATGTGGGACTTGTGGATGGAGCCCTTAATTCGCTTAACAAGGATTCACGGGTGGTCAATCTGTTGAAATCAGAGCACTACATTTTGGCCACCGTGCTCGATCCTAGATTTAAAATCTACCTTGGATCTCTCTTTCCGGCAGACACAAGTCTGCTGGGGTTCAAAGAACTGCTGGTGACAAAATTGTCAAGTCAAGCGGAACGCGACCTGTCAACATCTCCTCCTTCACATTCTCCCGCAACTGGGGGTGCGAGGAAAAGGCTCAGAATTCCGATCCCACCCGCTGGCGGTGATGCAGGGCAGTCTGGAGCGACTGTGGATGCTGACATCTGGTCCGGACTGAAGGACCTGACAACGATTACGGACATGTCGTCTACTGTCACTGCATATGATTCTCTCCCCATTGAAAGAATGGTGGAGGATTATATGAGTGACCGCATCCAAGTAGGCACGTCAGACAGTCCGTACTTATACTGGCAGGAAAAAGAGGCAATTTGGAGGCCCTTGCACAAACTGGCTTTATTCTACCTAAGTTGCCCTCCCACAAGTGTGTACTCCGAAAGAGTGTTTAGTGCCGCTGCTCACCTTGTCAGCAATCGGCGTACGAGGTTACATCCAGAAAATGTGGAGAAGATGATGTTCATTAAAATGAATTATAATCAATTCCTCCGTGGAGACATTAACCAGCAGCAATTGCCTCCACAAAGTAGTACACAGGGAGCTGAGATGGTGGATTCCAGTGGGGACGAATTGATAATCTGTGAGGAGGAGGATGTACACGGTGATATATCGGAGGATGATGATGAGGTGGACATCTTGCCTCTGTAGAGCCAGTTTGTGCAAGGAGAGATTAATTGCTTCTTTTTTGGTGGGGGTCCAAACCAACCCGTCATTTCAGTCACAGTCGTGTGGCAGACCCTGTCACTGAAATGATGGGTTGGTTAAAGTGTGCATGTCCTGTTTATACAACATAAGGGTGGGTGGGAGGGCCCAAGGACAATTCCATCTTGCACCTCTTTTTTCTTTCATTTTTCTTTGCGTCATGTGCTGTTTGGGGGGTGTTTTTTGGAAGGGCCATCCTGCGTGACACTGCAGTGCCACTCCTAGATGGGCCAGGTGTTTGTGTCGGCCACTAGGGTCGCTTAGCTTACTCACACAGCTACCTCATTGCGCCTCTTTTTTTCTTTGCGTCATGTGCTGTTTGGGGAGTGTTTTTTGGAAGGGCCATCCTGCGTGACACTGCAGTGCCATTCCTAGATGGGCCAGGTGTTTGTGTCGGCCACTAGGGTCGCTTAGCTTACTCACACAGCTACCTCATTGCGCCTCTTTTTTTCTTTGCGTCGTGTGCTGTTTGGGGAGTGTTTTTTTGGAAGGGCCATCCTGCGTGACACTGCAGTGCCACTCCTAGATGGGCCAGGTGTTTGTGTCGGCCACTTGGGTCGCTTAGCTTAGCCATCCAGCGACCTCGGTGCAAATTTTAGGACTAAAAATAATATTGTGAGGTGTGAGGTGTTCAGAATAGACTGAAAATGAGTGGAAATTATGGTTATTGAGGTTAATAATACTTTGGGATCAAAATGACCCCCAAATTCTATGATTTAAGCTGTTTTTTAGGGTTTTTTGAAAAAAACACCCGAATCCAAAACACACCCGAATCCGACAAAAAAAATTCGGTGAGGTTTTGCCAAAACGCGTTCGAACCCAAAACACGGCCGCGGAACCGAACCCAAAACCAAAACACAAAACCCGAAGAATTTCCGGTGCTCATCACTAATTTCTACAGACACTTTTTATAATGTCCAGAGTCGAATTCCATCTGGTTGCAATATCTTGTATAAGCGACTCCTTATTTTGTCTATGTTGAATTTGTTGTTTTTGTAATTCTGCAGCACTTGCTGGACTGTGTTTAAAGTGGCCTACAACTTTTCTGCATTTGGCCAGGACATTGTCAAACGCACTGTTCTGCAGAGATACTGTGACAGAACGCTGGAGACTGCGCAGTGCAGGGGACATGTTCAAAAGGCAGGTGTCTTGCAGCAGCAATCATATTTCTTGCACTATCTGTGCTAAGTGTGCCAACTTTATCTGAAATGTTCCACTCCTGTGCAACATGAATAAAATGTTCAGCGCACGTTTCAGCAAAATGTCTCTCTTCTGTTTTCATTACAGTCAGAGCATGTGAATGTATCTCCCAGTGTTCATCAATATAATGCACTGTAACTCCGAGGTAATTATGGTTACCCAGCGATGTCCAGTAATCTCCAGTGAGAGCAACATGTGGTGCACATTGTAACGCCATCGCTTTTGTAGTCCTCTCATTTTCATACAAGTCATGTATTCTTCTTGTGATGGTGCGTCTTGAGGGAGGCTCATACGTGCTGTCATTCGTTGCGATCCTAAGAACGTTGCTCAGACCGACATCTTCGACAATACTAATTGGCCTGCAGTTTGTAGCTATCCACTTCGCTATGTTATTTGTTAGCTTTTCTTGCTTTTGTTTATCTATACTTCTCCCATACGCTGTATCCAATGTAGTCTGCCGAAGCTTGCCTCCACTGTTTGTTTGGGTGGGTGAGTTGCTGGCATCAACAGTGTGTATTGCATTTAAGTGATACTTCAGACTCGAAGTACTCCGGTGATAAGAAAATTCAGCTTTGCAGTGTTTACAAATAACTTTGGTTTTATCAACTGTGCCATCTGGTAGAGATTTAAAATGAAAATGTCCATGTAAGATTTCGGTTCCTTTCTCCATTTTCTGTGAAAACATTTTTAAATAAATAAAATAAAATTTATAGCAGATTAGGCACCCCAGCAATAAAAGGGAGTATAATAGCTCAGCAGGGAGACCTTAATGAATGAAGGAGGCCCAAACTTCCAATCCCATCCACTAACTCTCCTTTTAATATAAGCAATATCAGCCCCAATGTACATAAACCCGTCACATCCAGTCCCACAGCGGCGTTGATTGAACCAGTGAATAGCCGCCGGTGAGAAGTGCTTCCTGCGCTGTCTCTGATACTTGCGTGCCGGCCAGCGCGCACGCTGCGGGACCATTCTCATCCAGTCCCACAGCGGCGCCCGCCGGAGAAGAGAAGGGCTGCCCTGCGCGCTGCAACCCACGCGACCGAGGTTTCTCCTCGGCCACGCGTAACTAAGTTACCCAGTTCAGGCCAGCGCGCGCTACGGGATCCCACTCACCCAGTCCTACCGCGGCGCAGCTCCCGCTTGTGTTCTAACTTAGAACACAAGCGGGAGCTGCGCCGCGGTGGGACTGGGTGAGTGGGATCCCGTAGCGCGCGCTGGCCGGAGCTGGGTAACTTAGTTAGAACTTCTAAGTTAATCGCTACCTATCTAACTAAAAACTAAATGCTAAAGAGCAGCTATAAGGGAATCCTATGCCTTTGCTAGGGCCCTGTATAAAAACCAGTACTCACAGAGATATTGTGAAGATGTCTCAGTCTCGAGGTTATGGCGGCTGGCGGCTTCCTCTTCTCCGACGGCATCCGGTGGCTTCCTCTTCTCCGGCGGCATCCAGCGGCTTCTCCATCAAGGGGGTCAGATGAATTACTGCTTCCGGCGGCTTCTTCCGCTACTGCTTCCGGCGCAGCAGCGTTAACGACGTTAACAATATTATCGCGTTATCTTGCCCAGCACTAATATATATATATATATATATATATATATATACTGTATTGTGATGAGCTGCTAGGGCTCCTTTGAAAAATCATCAGCCACTCTTTGAGTGACAAGGGGATTGATAACAGCATTAGATCAATTACTCCACGTATCTCTTTGATTCTAAGCCCATTTGAGCAAGGCCGTGTTTTCCTTCTGGGTCATGTCATCGCACGTCATTTATTGCGGGTTTTGTTCCTCTTCATGTACAGTGCCACACAATATGTTGCCGCTGTACAAATAAAGCATAATAATAATGTCATATGAAAACACTATTTTAAGTCTAACCACAATGACAGGTCAGTGTTTCACGCTAATACTTTATGAAATGGATTTTGTCAGAAGAATCTCAAACAATAGATAAATAGTTGTATGGTTCTAGCAAGTAACCGTCTTTCATTTAGAGCTTTCGCTCTTTATTTTCTTATTGTAGAAACCACATCAAAAACTCCTTATAGACCCTGTGACTAGAACTAATAACAGCGTTTGAGGAAAAATATATCCTATTTGTAAGCACAATCTTTTCTGCTTTTTTTTCTCTGTTTAATGGAGTCAAGTTATTGTGTACAAAGAGCCATAGTTCTCTGCTTATCTCCGTTTATTGATTGAACAGGAGTTGACACATGAATTGATGTTCTGAACTCCCATTAAAAGAGGCACTGAAACACTTATGGGGTTATGACTGCCAGATAATCTCCTACTTGCAGGAAATACCAGTGATCGCATTCACCGATGTTTATTGCTGTTACCAAGCCCACCATTGTGATGCATAGGCATAGCGATCTCTAGGAGATTGTTTCCACATGTGTCTTAGGGGATATGTACTAAGCAGTGATAAAAGTGGAGAAGTGAGCCAGAGGAGAAGTTGCCCATGGCAACCAATCAGCATTGACGTAACATTTATAATTTGCATAATACAAAAGTATACAGAGCAGCTCATTGGTTGCCATGGGCAACTTCTCCACTGGCTCACTTCACTACTTTTATCACTGCTTAGTACATGTTCCCCTAGCAATCAGGTGTCCAGAAAGCCATATACTGTAAGCCTATCTGTATAACATTTATAAGGATAGTGACCTAACTGCAAATGCAATGGCTTCTTCCTAGGTCGTTCTAAAAACACACCAAACTGATGCCTTGCAACATCCAAAAACAATGGCATCTGCACTAATAGAATAATAGATATGAGAATTAAGCTAATAGGTAAATGCTGCTTTAATTAGAGCAAAAGGGTTAACCAATATTTTATCATTCAAAAATTAGTTTTTAACTTTTTTGATTGTTTACATTATTGTGAAGTACTAAGAGGGAGCTTTTGTGGGGTGGGGTGTTTATTGCTGTGCAGAGGGGGAACAGTCATCTGTACTCTGTACTAGCTACAAACTGGCGGAGATGCATGTTGCAACTCTCACTTGCACTTGACTGAGAAGCACATTTAATGGGTGCATTTTACAAAATGTACAGTAGACTGGGGTGTAGTTCCAGTCAGGTGGGGCAATATCATAGTGTCTGTGGACTCAAAGCGACTTCTGTTCTAATGCTTGATTTTTAGATTGGTAAATGCGGTCCCAGCAAGTGTGTCCAGTAGACTGGGTGCTAAAGAGACAGATCATGTTCAGTTATGCCAAGTACATGTATGCCCAAATTGGTCCCTGATCCTGTTGATTGGGCAGAATAATAGAAGTGCAGCACACATGTACAATTTAAGAACTGCCAGCCCTTCCACCTATTATGACTGATAAAATATTGGTAAATTGGTCAAATAAAAAAAAAAGTCCTTTGCAAATACGCTTGGTGGGGTAATGTACATTTATCCAATATGCAGTTATTTTGTAAATCTATTTAAAAAAAAAAAAAAAACATTTCAAATGATACATTTAGCCAAAGTAACTTTTTAACCACAATTGTTTAGCAAGAAAATTCTCAGAAATTGTCATTTATACAGATTGCTACTATTTCAGGTGGTCTCCTACAGAAGGAAAAAGGAAAAAACCACCGAGGTGGTCTAACCTGGCGCTAGATGAGGGGGTTCACCACAGCTGCTAAACCACAAGGGGTTGGTCAGACCCGCTGCTGTTTGTGTACTCCCACTGAGTGATTGGAAGATTTCGACCTGAACCAAGTCTCACGTTGTTGCCATGCTTGGATTCCATTGGATGGAGGACTGCTTACACTGCTAATTATGCAAGCTGCCAACTAACAAGGAACTGCTTCTGCGGACGCTGTTTTCGCTTAATACCTTGAATGACATTGGTGGTAATTATACATCTACAAACTGTGGTACATTATCCTCCTATGGATCTATATTGGGACTAATTTTAATGGAACAGGCCCTTTGAATCTTCCTACTTCTAATACTAGTATATCTAGTGGGAGCTACATCCTTTTATATTTACAGGATATTATCCATTTTATCAAGTGCACATCATGCTGTTTATTAACTTTTGCTCTTACAATTAAAATTGTGTTGTTTTTATGACCTTCCTTCTCATTTAGGACCATTAGCGCTTAGTGTTTCTCTGTGGTCTCCTACAGAATGCCGGATTGTAGGTTCAACTGTTCAGCTGTTCTTCTACTACCTGTATCCTCAGACAGGACATTGGGCCTAATTCAGACCTGATCGTAGCTGTGCTAAATTTAGCATATTTACGATCATTTTCTCACACATGCGGGGGGATGCCCATTGCCCAGCACAGGGCTAGTCCGTCCCGCATGTCTGGCTATGCCCCCCCCTGCATGGGTGCGAAAGCATCGCATGGCGGCGATGCCTTCGCACCGGCAAGTAGCTCCCTGCACACAGCTAGTGCACATCCTAGCAGTGCTGGCAGATGGTTACCCACCACGTCCCGGGTCGCAGCGGCTGCGTGTGAGATCACACAGCCACTGCGGCTCGCCCCCGGAATGGCGTTCTGAGTCCATTGGCATGCACCCTCCCACCCCGCGACCACCTCTGCCTGGCAATCAGGCAGAGGCGATCGCAGCCTTGGTCTCCCGGGTTGCGCACACACAATGTGCCAGCTGTGCGAGCACACTCCTCATAGGGCTTTAGACTGCAATCACTGCCGCTGCAACAATCAATTCTAAATTGGGCCTATAGTTTCCAGGTCCAGATCCACTCATTTTAACCTTGCTCAACTAAACCTTAAGGAACCGTATTTCAGTGTGTTATTAATTATATAGATCCAAATGTCTTTCAAATATGTGAATGTAATGTGTGAGGGAAACCACAGGATGCCATTGTTATTGTTTAACTAATCTAATTTAAATGCATTAAATTACAGGTCGAGTATCCCATATTTTTCCACATAATGTAATAGGTCTGGCGGGTGGTCCGGCAGCCATCGCGGGGTAGTCCAGTTGTCAATATGGGGGACTGGGAGGGTCAACAGGAGTCCGCGACGTAGTCAGAGGGCTTGGCATGCACTATGCAGTGAGGGAATAGCTGCAAAGCCACTCCCCCACCACCAGCCATTGGTCACAGTAGTAGTGAGATCATGACGTCGCAGCACATCATGACGTCACTACAACTCCAGGATATTCTGGTTTTCGGAATATTCCGGATAACGGAGACCCGACCTGTATTACATTTTTATTGCTTCGGTTTTTTTCTCTCAAAGTATTGCATATTTAATGTCTTTTTTCAATGTGGAAATATTTAAACATCAAAAAATAAATATGTATTTATTTGTAATTGCTGGAACACGCATCAGGCATTCACTCGAAGTATGGTAAAGAATTTGTTGCAGTTCATAAGAGATTAAAGTCCTAAGACAAAAACAGACTTTTAAGTGAAAAGAAAATCCAGTTCCCCACTTTGTGATCGCAGATTTAAATATCCCCATTATCTTGCTTGGATTATGTGCATGACAGCTCATATCTGTGTGCTCTGATCCCTACTAATTTTCACTGGTTCACATAAACATAAAGGAATCTTAGCACCCTGACAAATTGCCAGTGAACACCTGCCCACTTCAACTTTCTCTGTGTGTGCGTGTGGGTTCTTTTTTTTTTTTTTAATGCCATAACATTTCTGGAAGCTATATTCTTCAATGCGTTGTTTTCCCTTTCATAAATTAGCACTAAGGCTTTTCTTTACTTTGAAAAAAATAACAAGCTTCCAGTGGGATTTTTATTAAATGGATTCTGATCCCGTTCATCTCATAAATCAGACACTTACGAAGCTGCAAATTCTTTTGTATACCAGGATTTTTTTTTTTTTGTTTTTTAAAAAGACAAGAGATCATTTGCTTGCCAGTCAATGCGGTATTTGCAAACATGGGAGGTTGTCTCTTTATAGACTTGCAGGTGCAACTAAAGATTTTTGTCTACTTTGAACACATGTGAGATGAATTTAGTAGGAGAACAAATAATGGCATGTTGTGTCCTGAGTATGCTTTCAAAGTATTAAAGAAAAATGTTGTTGCTTGTTTTATTATAACGTTAGATGCCTTTTCAGAATCAATATTTGCTTTTCTTCAAACCGCAATGCATTCGACAATGGGATAAACATTTTTGCTAACTTTTCTGACGAGGAAAATGAAGCTCCTTTGATGGGATCAGACAAGCTGCAAACACAGCTGTTAACTCCAAAACTGATGGACGAGGCGGTAAAAGAATTTTGTGACAAGAGTTAGCTAAATATTTTTGCCAATGTTTTATATCTGGTTAATGAACATTTACATACATGCTCATTGAGGGGTCCATTTATTAAACCTTGGATGGAGATAACGTGAATGGAGAGAAAGTACCAGCTAATCAGCTCCTAACTGTCCTTATTCTAACACAGCCTGCAACATGGCAGTTTGGAGCTGATTGGCTGGTACTTTATATCCATCCACTTTATCTCTAAGGCTTAGTAAATAGACCCTTCAGTTTTGTCTAGTTACAGTATGAGAAGGAGCAACTGATATGCCGTCTTTCTCCTCCCTTATACTAACTAGAGATGAGCGCCTGAAATTTTTCGGGTTTTGTGTTTTGGTTTTGGGTTCGGTTCCGCGGCCGTGTTTTGGGTTCGACCGCGTTTTGGCAAAACCTCACCGAATTTTTTTTGTCGGATTCGGGTGTGTTTTGGATTCGGGTGTTTTTTAAAAAAAACACTAAAAAACAGCTTAAATCATAGAATTTGGGGGTCATTTTGATCCCATATTATTATTAACCTCAAAAACCATAATTTCCACTCATTTTCAGTCTATTCTGAATACCTCACACCTCACAATATTATTTTTAGTCCTAAAATTTGCACCAAGGTCGCTGGATGACTAAGCTAAGCGACACTAGTGGCCGACACAAACACCTGGCCCATCTAGGAGTGGCACTGCAGTGTCACACAGGATGTCCCTTCCAAAAAACCCTCCCCAATCAGCACATGACGCAAAGAAAAAAAGAGGCGCAATGAGGTAGCTGACTGTGTGAGTAAGATAAGCGACCCTAGTGGCCGGCACAAACACCGGGCCCATTTAGGAGTGGCACTGCAGTGTCACGCAGGATGTCCCTTCCAAAAAACCCTCCCCAATCAGCACATGACGCAAAGAAAAAAAGAGGCGCAATGAGGTAGCTGACTGTGTGAGTAAGATTAGCGACCCTAGTGGCCGACACAAACACCGGGCCCATTTAGGAGTGGCACTGCAGTGTCACGCAGGATGTCCCTTCCAAAAAACCCTCCCCAATCAGCACATGACGCAAAGAAAAAAAGAGGCGCAATGAGGTAGCTGACTGTGTGAGTAAGATTAGCGACCCTAGTGGCCGACACAAACACCGGGCCCATTTAGGAGTGGCACTGCAGTGTCACGCAGGATGTCCCTTCCAAAAAACCCTCCCCAATCAGCACATGACGCAAAGAAAAAAAGAGGCGCAATGAGGTAGCTGACTGTGTGAGTAAGATTAGCGACCCTAGTGGCCGACACAAACACCGGGCCCATTTAGGAGTGGCACTGCAGTGTCACGCAGGATGTCCCTTCCAAAAAACCCTCCCCAATCAGCACATGACGCAAAGAAAAAAAGAGGCGCAATGAGGTAGCTGACTGTGTGAGTAAGATTAGCGACCCTAGTGGCCGACACA
The DNA here is from genome assembly GCF_028390025.1 of Pseudophryne corroboree. NCBI lineage: Eukaryota > Metazoa > Chordata > Amphibia > Anura > Myobatrachidae > Pseudophryne > Pseudophryne corroboree. The sequence goes on from NC_086451.1 coordinate 331,029,101, forward strand.
AACACCGGGCCCATTTAGGAGTGGCACTGCAGTGTCACGCAGGATGTCCCTTCCAAAAAACCCTCCCCAATCAGCACATGACGCAAAGAAAAAAAGAGGCGCAATGAGGTAGCTGACTGTGTGAGTAAGATTAGCGACCCTAGTGGCCGACACAAACACCGGGCCCATTTAGGAGTGGCACTGCAGTGTCACGCAGGATGTCCCTTCCAAAAAACCCTCCCCAATCAGCACATGACGCAAAGAAAAAAAGAGGCGCAATGAGGTAGCTGACTGTGTGAGTAAGATTAGCGACCCTAGTGGCCGACACAAACACCGGGCCCATTTAGGAGTGGCACTGCAGTGTCACGCAGGATGTCCCTTCCAAAAAACCCTCCCCAATCAGCACATGACGCAAAGAAAAAAAGAGGCGCAATGAGGTAGCTGACTGTGTGAGTAAGATTAGCGACCCTAGTGGCCGACACAAACACCGGGCCCATTTAGGAGTGGCACTGCAGTGTCATGCAGGATGTCCCTTCCAAAAAACCCTCCCCAATCAGCACATGACGCAAAGAAAAAAAGAGGCGCAATGAGGTAGCTGACTGTGTGAGTAAGATTAGCGACCCTAGTGGCCGACACAAAAACCGGGCCCATTTAGGAGTGGCACTGCAGTGTCACGCAGGATGTGCCTTCCAAAAAACCCTCCCCAATCAGCACATGACACAAAGAAATAAAGAGGCGCAATGAGGTAGCTGACTGTGTGAGTAAGATTAGCGACCCTAGTGGCCGACACAAACACCGGGCCCATTTAGGAGTGGCACTGCAGTGTCACGCAGGATGTCCCTTCCAAAAAACCCTCCCCAATCAGCACATGACGCAAAGAAAAATAAAAGAAAAAAGAGGTGCAAGATGGAATTGTCCTTGGGCCCTCCCACCCACCCTTATGTTGTATAAACAAAACAGGACATGCACACTTTAACCAACCCATCATTTCAGTGACAGGGTCTGCCACACGACTGTGACTGATATGACGGGTTGGTTTGGACCCCCCCCAAAAAAGAAGCAATTAATCTCTCCTAACACAAACTGGCTCTACAGAGGCAAGATGTCCACCTCATCATCACCCTCCGATATATCACCGTGTACATCCCCCTCCTCACAGATTATCAATTCGTCCCCACTGGAATCCACCATCTCAGCTCCCTGTGTACTTTGTGGAGGCAATTGCTGCTGGTCAATGTCTCCGCGGAGGAATTGATTATAATTCATTTTAATGAACATCATCTTCTCCACATTTTCTGGATGTAACCTCGTACGCCGATTGCTGACAAGGTGAGCGGCGGCACTAAACACTCTTTCGGAGTACACACTTGTGGGAGGGCAACTTAGGTAGAATAAAGCCAGTTTGTGCAATGGCCTCCAAATTGCCTCTTTTTCCTGCCAGTATAAGTATGGACTGTGTGACGTGCCTACTTGGATGCGGTCACTCATATAATCCTCCACCATTCTTTCAATGGTGAGAGAATCATATGCAGTGACAGTAGACGACATGTCCGTAATCGTTGTCAGGTCCTTCAGTCCGGACCAGATGTCAGCATCAGCAGTCGCTCCAGACTGCCCTGCATCACCGCCAGCGGGTGGGCTCGGAATTCTGAGCCTTTTCCTCGCACCCCCAGTTGCGGGAGAATGTGAAGGAGGAGATGTTGACAGGTCGCGTTCCGCTTGACTTGACAATTTTCTCACCAGCAGGTCTTTCAACCCCAGCAGACTTGTGTCTGCCGGAAAGAGAGATCCAAGGTAGGCTTTAAATCTAGGATCGAGCACGGTGGCCAAAATGTAGTGCTCTGATTTCAACAGATTGACCACCCGTGAATCCTTGTTAAGCGAATTAAGGGCTCCATCCACAAGTCCCACATGCCTAGCGGAATCGCTCCGTGTTAGCTCCTCCTTCAATGTCTCCAGCTTCTTCTGCAAAAGCCTGATGAGGGGAATGACCTGACTCAGGCTGGCAGTGTCTGAACTGACTTCACGTGTGGCAAGTTCAAAGGGCATCAGAACCTTGCACAACGTTGAAAACATTCTCCACTGCGCTTGAGACAGGTGCATTCCACCTCCTATATCGTGCTCAATTGTATAGGCTTGAATGGCCTTTTGCTGCTCCTCCAACCTCTGAAGCATATAGAGGGTTGAATTCCACCTCGTTACCACTTCTTGCTTCAGATGATGGCAGGGCAGGTTCAGTAGTTTTTGGTGGTGCTCCAGTCTTCTGTACGTGGTGCCTGTACGCCGAAAGTGTCCCGCAATTTTTCTGGCCACCGACAGCATCTCTTGCACGCCCCTGTCGTTTTTTTAAAAATTCTGCACCACCAAATTCAAGGTATGTGCAAAACATGGGACGTGCTGGAATTTGCCCATATTTAATGCACACACAATATTGCTGGCGTTGTCCGATGCCACAAATCCACAGGAGAGTCCAATTGGGGTAAGCCATTCCGCGATGATCTTCCTCAGTTGCCGTAAGAGGTTTTCAGCTGTGTGCGTATTCTGGAAACCGGTGATACAAAGCGTAGCCTGCCTAGGAAAGAGTTGGCGTTTGCGAGATGCTGCTACTGGTGCCGCCGCTGCTGTTCTTGCGGCGGGAGTCCATACATCTACCCAGTGGGCTGTCACAGTCATATAGTCCTGACCCTGCCCTGCTCCACTTGTCCACATGTCCGTGGTTAAGTGGACATTGGGTACAACTGCATTTTTTAGGACACTGGTGAGTCTTTTTCTGACGTCCGTGTACATTCTCGGTATCGCCTGCCTAGAGAAGTGGAACCTAGATGGTATTTGGTAACGGGGGCACACTGCCTCAATAAATTGTCTAGTTCCCTGTGAACTAACGGCGGATACCGGACGCACGTCTAACACCAACATAGTTGTCAAGGCCTCAGTTATCTGCTTTGCAGCAGGATGACTGCTGTGATATTTCATCTTCCTCGCAAAGGACTGTTGAACAGTCAATTGCTTACTGGAAGTAGTACAAGTGGGCTTACGACTTCCCCTCTGGGATGACCATCGACTCCCAGCAGCAACAACAGCAGCGCCAGCAGGAGTAGGCGTTACACGCAAGGATGCATCGGAGGAATGCCAGGCAGGAGAGGACTCGTCAGAATTGCCAGTGACATTGCCTGCAGGACTATTGGCATTCCTGGGGAAGGAGGAAATTGACACTGAGGGAGTTGGTGGGGTGGTTTGCGTGAGCTTGGTTACAAGAGGAAGGGATTTACTGGTCAGTGGACTGCTTCCGCTGTCACCCAAAGTTTTTGAACTTGTCACTGACTTATTATGAATGCGCTGCAGGTGACGTATAAGGGAGGATGTTCCGAGGTGGTTAACGTCCTTACCCCTACTTATTACAGCTTGACAAAGGGAACACACGGCTTGACACCTGTTGTCCGCATTTCTGTTGAAATAGTTCCACACCGAAGAGCTGATTTTTTTGGTATTTTCACCAGGCATGTCAACGGCCATATTCCTCCCACGGACAACAGGTGTCTCCCCGGGTGCCTGACTTAAACAAACCACCTCACCATCAGAATCCTCCTGGTCAATTTCCTCCCCAGCGCCAGCAACACCCATATCCTCCTCATCCTGGTGTACTTCAACACTGACATCTTCAATCTGACTATCAGGAACTGGACTGCGGGTGCTCCTTCCAGCACTTGCAGGGGGCGTGCAAATGGTGGAAGGCGCATGCTCTTCACGTCCAGTGTTGGGAAGGTCAGGCATCGCAACCGACACAATTGGACTCTCCTTGTGGATTTGGGATTTCGAAGAACGCACAGTTCTTTGCGGTGCTACTGCTTTTGCCAGCTTGAGTCTTTTCATTTTTCTAGCGAGAGGCTGAGTGCCTCCATCCTCATGTGAAGCTGAACCACTAGCCATGAACATAGGCCAGGGCCTCAGCCGTTCCTTGCCACTCCGTGTGGTAAATGGCATATTGGCAAGTTTACGCTTCTCCTCCGACAATTTTATTTTAGGTTTTGGAGTCCTTTTTTTACTGATATTTGGTGTTTTGGATTTGACATGCTCTGTACTATGACATTGGGCATCGGCCTTGGCAGACGACGTTGCTGGCATTTCATCGTCTCGGCCATGACTAGTGGCAGCAGCTTCAGCACGAGGTGGAAGTGGATCTTGATCTTTCCCTAATTTTGGAACCTCAACATTTTTGTTCTCCATATTTTAATAGGCACAACTAAAAGGCACCTCAGGTAAACAATGGAGATGGATGGATACTAGTATACAATTATGGACGGACTGCCGAGTGCCGACACAGAGGTAGCTACAGCCGTGAACTACCGTACTGTGTCTGCTGCTAATATAGACTGGTTGATAAAGAGATGTCGTAGTATGTATGTATGAAGAAGAAAGAAAAAAAAACCACGGTTAGGTGGTATACAATTATGGACGGACTGCCGAGTGCCGACACAGAGGTAGCCACAGCCGTGAACTACCGTACTGTACTGTGTCTGCTGCTAATATAGACTGGTTGATAAAGAGATGTCGTAGTATGTATGTATGAAGAAGAAAGAAAAAAAAACCACGGGTAGGTGGTATACAATTATGGACGGACTGCCGAGTGCCGACACAGAGGTAGCCACAGCCGTGAACTACCGTACTGTACTGTGTCTGCTGCTAATATAGACTGGTTGATAAAGAGATGTCGTAGTATGTATGTATGAAGAAGAAAGAAAAAAAAACCACGGTTAGGTGGTATACAATTATGGACGGACTGCCGAGTGCCGACACAGAGGTAGCCACAGCCGTGAACTACCGTACTGTACTGTGTCTGCTGCTAATATAGACTGGTTGATAAAGAGATGTCGTAGTATGTATGTATAAAGAAGAAAGAAAAAAAAACCACGGTTAGGTGGTATACAATTATGGACGGACTGCCGAGTGCCGACACAGAGGTAGCCACAGCCGTGAACTACCGTACTGTACTGTGTCTGCTGCTAATATAGACTGGTTGATAAAGAGATGTCGTAGTATGTATGTATGAAGAAGAAAGAAAAAAAAACCACGGTTAGGTGGTATACAATTATGGACGGACTGCCGAGTGCCGACACAGAGGTAGCCACAGCCGTGAACTACCGTACTGTACTGTGTCTGCTGCTAATATAGACTGGTTGATAAAGAGATGTCGTAGTATGTATGTATAAAGAAGAAAGAAAAAAAAACCACGGTTAGGTGGTATACAATTATGGACGGACTGCCGAGTGCCGACACAGAGGTAGCCACAGCCGTGAACTACCGTACTGTACTGTGTCTGCTGCTAATATAGACTGGTTGATAAAGAGATGTCGTAGTATGTATGTATGAAGAAGAAAGAAAAAAAAACCACGGTTAGGTGGTATACAATTATGGACGGACTGCCGAGTGCCGACACAGAGGTAGCTACAGCCGTGAACTACCGTACTGTGTCTGCTGCTAATATAGACTGGTTGATAAAGAGATGTCGTAGTATGTATGTATGAAGAAGAAAGAAAAAAAAACCACGGTTAGGTGGTATACAATTATGGACGGACTGCCGAGTGCCGACACAGAGGTAGCCACAGCCGTGAACTACCGTACTGTACTGTGTCTGCTGCTAATATAGACTGGTTGATAAAGAGATGTAGTAGTATGTATGTATAAAGAAGAAAGAAAAAAAAACCACGGGTAGGTGGTATACAATTATGGATGGACTGCCGAGTGCCGACACAGAGGTAGCTACAGCCGTGAACTACCGTACTGTGTCTGCTGCGACTGGATGATAAATAATGATATAAAAAATATATATATATATCACTACTGCAGCCGGACAGGTATATATATTATATAATGACGGACCTGCTGGACACTGTCTGTCAGCAGAATGAGTTTTTTATAGAATAAAAAAAAAAACACCACACAAGTGAAGTCACACGACGAGTGTTTAACTTTTTCAGGCAATCACAATATAGTATACTACTAACTATACTGGTGGTCAGTGTGGTCAGGTCACTGGTCAGTCACACTGGCAGTGGCACTCCTGCAGCAAAAGTGTGCACTGTTTAATTTTAATATAATATGTACTCCTGGCTCCTGCTATAACCTATAACTGGCACTGCAGTGCTCCCCAGTCTCCCCCACAATTATAAGCTGTGTGAGCTGAGCACAGTCAGATATATAATATATACATAGATGATGCAGCACACTGGGCTGAGCAGTGCACACAGATATGGTATGTGACTGTCTTGTACTCCTGGCTCCTGCTATAACCTATAACTGGCACTGCAGTGCTCCCCAGTCTCCCCCACAATTATAAGCTGTGTGAGCTGAGCACAGTCAGATATATAATATATACATAGATGATGCAGGCATGCAGCACACTGGGCTGAGCAGTGCACACAGATATGGTATGTGACTGAGTCACTGTGTGTACCGTTTTTTTCAGGCAGAGAACGGATATATTAAATAAAACAACTGCACTGCTGGTGGTCACTGTGGTCAGTCACTAAACTCTGCACTCTCTTCTACAGTATCAGCCTCAGGTCAATCTCTCTCTCTCCTAATCTAAATGGAGAGGACGCCAGCCACGTCCTCTCCCTATCAATCTCAATGCACGTGTGAAAATGGCGGCGACGCGCGGCTCCTTATATAGAATCCGAGTCTCGCGATAGAATCCGAGCCTCGCGAGAATCCGACAGCGTCATGATGACGTTCGGGCGCGCTCGGGTTAACCGAGCAAGGCGGGAAGATCCGAGTCGCTCGGACCCGTGAAAAAAAACATGAAGTTCGTGCGGGTTCGGATTCAGAGAAACCGAACCCGCTCATCTCTAATACTAACTACCATAAAACTTTTATGTGAGTTGTGTATTTGCTAACAGAAATACAGTGGAATTTTAAACATTATTAGTTTTACCAACAATGTTAATGCCACTAAAATTTTTATAATGGAACTAGCTGTTGTACCCGTTTTTCGCACGGGAGTTTCTGATTTTCATGGTTGTAAATATAAATGAGTGTCAAAAATGTGGTAAATCTATACAGATGTAAATTTGAGATATCTTAGTGTAAGTAAATATTAATCCATGGTTCTGGGTGTTACCCGAGGAGCACCCGTAGCAGGTACGGTAAAAAGTGACAGGACCATTTTTGGAGGTGCAATCCAAATGTTGATCCGATTGTTTGTTTGGGTGTTATCCTTCACGCAACGCAAGCCAAGCATTAGTAATGATGTCATAATTTCAACCCCTTTTCATCCCCTTAGGGGAGGTTTATTAAAATTCTAATTACGTAGTTTTCCTATTTCCCATCTGAAGAATACCTATGTTAAATTTCAGCAACCTAACATATCGGGAAGTAAGAGAATTAGTGATGAGTCGGTCAGTCAGTTAGTGAGTGAGTGAGTGAGTGAGGGCTTTTGCATATATATATATATATATATATATCTATATATATTGCTACTTTTAATATTAATTCTCTATTTTGCTGTATGTAACGCTGACAGATATATACTGTAGACATACTATAAATTAGGAGGTCTCTTACAGTCAAATTCAGAGACAGATCAATGGCCCTCATTCCGAGTTGTTCGCTCGTTCTTTTTCATCGCATCGCAGTGAAAATCCGCTTAGTACGCATGCGCAAAGTTCGCACTGCGACTGCGCCAAGTAACTTTACTATGAAGAAAGTATTTTTACTCACGGCTTTTTCTTCGCTCCGGCGATCGTAATGTGATTGACAGGAAATGGGTGTTACTGGGCGGAAACACGGCGTTTCAGGGGCGTGTGGCTGAAAACGCTACCGTTTCCGGAAAAAACGCAGGAGTGGCCGGAGAAACGGTGGGAGTGCCTGGGCGAACGCTGGGTGTGTTTGTGACGTCAACCAGGAACGACAAGCACTGAACTGATCGCACAGGCAGAGTAAGTCTGGAGCTACTCTGAAACTGCTAAGTAGTTAGTAATCGCAATATTGCGAATACATCGGTCGCAATTTTAAGAAGCTAAGATTCACTCCCAGTAGGCGGCGGCTTAGCGTGTGTAACTCTGCTAAATTCGCCTTGCGACCGATCAACTCGGAATGAGGGCCAATGGGTAGACATTAAGGCAAAATCACTGAAATCTTCAGTTTTCTGATCCAGTAAATTCTGAATGTAAAATATACATTAGGTTGACATAACTGTCAGTTACAGGTCATATCTCCACTTTGGATACACATATCTAATAAATATAACTTTATTGAACAGTAGCATAACAACATCCACGTTGTCAGGTAGCTTGGTGAAATTTTGAATGGCCTAAGGTGCCAGACTTTGTCAAATAATGCAAGGGGGGGGGGGGGGGGTTGGGAACGGGGCTCGGAGCCCCCACAAAGCAATAGGCCTAATAGTTGGCTGCAAAATGTGGGCATCTGACAGCTTACATCAATAGTAGAGAGCTTCCAACTTACTATTGGCCCCCGTAGTACCCACACCATCTCCCCCGCCTTTCGTCAAAGCTGTGCATACCGCACTTGATTTTGTCAGGTGGGGGGGTTGTTAGAAATTGCTGCTCTGGCAAGCCTGCCTTATAAATGACATCCATCTATGTTGTTCAGGAACATTATAGTACTTCACAAAAGCAAAATGCTTATAAACATTATTTAACAAAAAACATTTTTTTTTCTAGTGCTAGAACGTTGTTGTAAGGAAATCAAGTTTACATTGAGCTCGGGTTGTAAGGGTTCAGATTCTTTAAAAAAATATTTATACAGGTTGAGTATCCCTTATCCAAAATGCTTGGGACCAGAAGTATTTTGTATATTGGATTTTTCCGTATTTTGGAATAATTGCATACATAATGAGATATCATGGCGATGGGACCCAAGTCTAAGCACAGAATGCATTTATGTTTCATATACACCTTATACACACAGCCTGAAAGTAATTTTAGCCAATATTTTTAATAACTTTGTGCATTAAACAAAGTTTGTGTACATTGAGCCATCAGAAAACAAAGGTTTCACTATCTCACTCTCACTCAAAAAATTCTGTATTTCGGAATATTCCGTTATTTCTGAATATTTGGATATGGGATACTCAACCTGTATAGAATTGTACTTTATGTATATATCAAACAAACAGGAGACTTACCCTGCAGTGGCCATAATCACCAAGTCCTTTGGAGCAATGACCCAGATACTGAGACTCACTACTCAGTCCTCTGAAAGTCAGACCTGGGGCTGAGTGCAATGTCCTCCTGCTATTGGCAAGTACACAAGTTAACAGGGTCCATGGAGCATGTCTGGATTTAGGGGTGAGGGCGCCCCTAGGCACAACAGTAACGGCTTTTATTATTTCTCATACGTCCTAGAGGATGCTGGGGATGACATCAAGACCATGGGGTATAGACGGGATCCGCAGGAGACATGGGCACTCTAAAGACTTTTTATTGGGTGCGAACTGGCTCCTCCCTCTATGCCCCTCCTCCAGACCTCAGTTTTAGAAATGTGCCCAGGTCGACTGGATGCACTCTGAAGAGCTCTACTGAGTTTCTCTGAAAAGACTTATGTTATGTTTTTTATTTTCAGGGAGAACTGCTGGCAACAGACTCCCTGCTTCGTGGGACTGAGGGGGCAGAAGCAGAACCAACTTCCTCAGAGTTTCATGGCTCTGCTTCTGGCTGACAGGACACCATTAGCTCCTGAAGGGAACTGAATGCTAGCCGTGTCTAGATGCTCACTCCAACAGCACGCCATCACCCCCTTCACAGAGCCAGAAGTCAGAAGACAGATGAGTGTAAAAAAAATTATCTTCTATCAAGTAAGTGACGGCTGAGGTGCGGCGCGGCTGGCGGGAGCGCAGCGCCATTGCTGGCCACACACACAGGCACTGCAGGGTGCAGGGCGCGGGGGGGCGCCCTGGGCAGAAAGAAAAATACCTCAAACTGGCTAAAAGGGGGCATAAGATGCCCAGGCACAGCCCTACTCCCGCCAGTATAAATATTATGAAAAGTTTCTGAGGTAAAAAGGGCAGAGCTTCTTCCTCAGGCAGCCAGCACACTACTCAGCACCATTTTCTCTCTCTCATCAGGCTGCAGAGAACACGCTGGTCCTCTCCTCCACTTCTGACAAGTACAGGGTGCTATAAAGGGGGGGGGGGGGGGCACAAAGCGATTGTGGTGCATTTGATAGTGTATATTACTATTTAAAAGCGGTTTTGGGCTGTGGACATACTGTGTTCACAGGCAATACTGGCACTGGGTTTGTGAACTGGTTGCTCCTATCCTGTGTCCCTCTGACAGATTTTACTGTGGGTCTGTCCCCAAAATAAGTCCCAGTGTGTCTGTGAGTGTGGTGTACACGTGTGAGGCATGTCTGAGGCAGGTAGTTCCTCCCCGGAGGAAGCCATTTTAGGGACACAGAGTTGTAATGTGGTGGTGCTACCGGCACACCAAGAGCCTGCATGGGTGAAAGAGCTATGTGACAGTATGCATCTGATTAACCGTAGATTGGATAAGTCTGAATCTAAGGCTGCATGCTGGAGAAAATCTGTGGAAGATGTGATTTTTCAGGATGCTGTTATTCCTTATGCGGGCGGCCCTTCTGGGTCACATAAGAGACCATTTGCAAATGTTGTAAATACTGTTACCGACACGGATTCTGATTCTTGTGTCGACAATAGTGAATCCAGAGAAATAGATCATAAATTGGCAAAAAGTATACAATATATGATTGTGGCTATAAGGGACGTGTTGGAGGTTACAGAAAGCACTCCTTTACCTCAGGAGAAAGCTTATTTATGTAAGGAAAAGAAATCCAAAGTCACGTTCCCTCCTTCACACAAACTAAATGCTTTGTTTGAAGGGATGTGGGTGAATCCTGATAAAAAATTTCGTATTCCCAAAAGGATTCACATAGCTTATCCTTTCCCGGTTGAAGACAGGAAAAAATGGGAGTCACCCCCTGTGTTAGACAGTGCACTTTCCAGGTTGGCAAAGAAGGTAATTCTCCCTGCTCCTGGCACTGCTTCTCTTATAGAGCCGGCAGACTGCAAAATGGAAACAACATTGAAATCCATTTATGTTACCAATGGTACACTGCTCAGGCCCACTTTTGCCTGCGCATGGGTGAGTCGCGCTATTGAAAAATGGTCAGAAAGCGTGTCATCAGAAATTGACACGATTGATAAAGATGAGATACTCCTTAAGTTAGGGAATATCAAGGACGCTGCCGCCTACATGCTGGAAGCAATGAAGTATACTGGACTCTTGAGTTCACAAGCCGCAACCATGGCAGTATCGGCTACGCCGGCATTATGGATTCGCCAGTGGAACATGGATGCAGATTCCAAGAGAAACATGGAGGCTCTCCCATATAAAGGTGAGGCCTTATTTGGCGATGGCCTGAATGCGTTAGTCTCGGCGGCTACCGCAGGTAAGTCAACATTTTTGTCCTCTGCGCCTGCACCGGCAAAAAAGACCTATCACCCGCAAATGCAGTCCTTTCGGCCCAATAAATACAAAAAGACGAGAGGTTCCCCCTTCTTTGCAGGAAGGGGAAAGAAGCCCACACCGGCTCCAGGTTCCCAAGAGCAAAAGTCTACCCCTAACTCTGCCAAATCCCCAGCATGACGCTGGAACTCCCTTGCGGGAGGCCGCTCGGGTGGGGTCACGTCTCAAACTCTTCAGCCAGGATTGCATTCTGTCTGGCCTGGACCCCTGGGTGTTGCAAATAGTATCTATGGGATACAAACTAGAGTGTCAAGACGTTCCCCCATGCCGATTTTTCAGATCGACCTTGCCAGCTTCTCCGCTAGAGAGAGAAGCAGTAACAGCGGAGCTGTTCTCCAAAAAATAATCCAAAAAATTATGTCAAGACCAGGTCATAGTCCTGGTACCGTTGTCACAACAAAGGCTGGGTTTTTATTCAAGCCTTTTTGTTGTTCCGAAGCCAGACGGCTCGGTCAGACCGATCCTAAATCTAAAAAATCTGAATTTCTTCCTGAAAAGGTTCAAGTTCAAGAAGGAATCACTTCGGGCGGTGATTGCCTGGAGGAGGGGGACTACTTGGTGTCGGTGGACATAAAGGATCTTTACCTGCATGTTCCCATTTATCCTCCTCACCAGGCTTATATGAGAGTCGCGATTCAGGATTGCCATTACCAATTCCAGACGTTACCTTTTGGTCTCTCCACGGCGCCGAGGGTATTCTCCAAGATGATGGCAGAGATGATGGTCCTCCTTCGTCAGAAAGGAGTCAATATAATCCCTTATCTGGATGACCTCCTGATAAAGGCGAGATCCAGGGAGCAGTTATTACAAAACATATCCCTCTCCCTGTCAATACTCCAACAACACGAGTGGGTCATAAATTACCCAAAGTCACAGTTGGAACCGATGACAAGGTTGTCTTTCTTCGGGATGATTCTGGACACAGAAGTTCAGAGAGTATTTTTTCTGCTGGAAAAGACTCTGGAAATCCAGAAAATGGTAAAACAGATATTGAAACCATCAAGTGTGTTGATCCATCAGTGCATTCGGTTGTTGGGGAAGATGGTGGTGCCTACAAAGCCATACAGTTTGGCAGGTTCCATGCCAGAGTATTCAAGTGGGACCTGTTGGACAAGTGGTCGGGGACACACCTACACATGCACAGAAAGATAATCCTGTCGTCAAAAACCAGGATTTCGCTCCTTTGGTGGTTGCACAGCTCTCACCTGCTAGAGGGACGCAGGTTCGGCATTCAGGACTGGGTCCTAGTAACCACGGATGCAAGTCTCCGAGGCTGGGGAGCAGTCTCTCAGGGAGAAAACTTCCAGGGACATTGGTCAAATCAGGAAGCCTGCCTTCACATAAATGTGCTGGAGCTAAGAGCCATTTACAATGGCCTTCAACCAGCGGTACATCTTCTTCAAGACCGTCCCGTGCAGATCCAGGCTGACAATGTTACAGTAGTCGCATACATAAACAGGCAGGGCGGAACGAAAAGCAGAGCGGCAATGGCAGAGGGGATAAAAATCCTCCGCTGGGCAGAAAAACATCTACAAGCTCTGTTGGCAATATTCATTCTGGGAGTAGACAACTGGGAAGCAGACTTCCTCAGCAGACACGAATTCCATCCAGGAGAGTGGGGCCTCCACCAAGAAGTCTTCGCAGAGGTGACAAGTCTTTGGGGAGTTCCTCAAATAGACATGATGGTGTCTCGTCTCAACAAGAAGCTTCAGAGATACTGTTCCAGGTCGAGAGACCCTCAAGTAGTAGCAGTGGATGCACTGGTGACCCAGTGGGTGTTTCCGTCAGTGTATGTTTTCCCTCCACTTCCGCTGATCCCAAAAATTCTCAGGATCATAAGAAAGACAAGGGTTCGAGCAATCTTCATTGACCCAGACTGGCCAAGAAGGGCTTGGTACCCAGATCTTCAGCAGTTACTCAAAGGAGATCCTCGGCCTCTTCCTCCTCGGGAGGACCTGCTGCAGCAGGGGCCATGTGTGTACCAAGACTTACCGTGGCTACGTTTGACGGCATGGCTGTTGAGCGCTGTATCCTAGCCAGGAAGGTTATTCCTAAGGAGGTCATCCCCACCCTTATTCAGGCCAGAAAGGGAGTAACGTCAAAACATTACCACTGTATTTGGAGAAAATATGTGTCTTGGTGTGAATCCAAGAAAGCTCCTATGGAAGAGTTTCACTTAGGACGTTTTCTCCATTTTTTGCAGGATGGTGTGGAGACGGGCCTACGATTGGGATCAATCAAGGTCCAAATTTCAGCCTTGTCAGTGTTCTTCCAAAAACAATTGGCCTCTCTTCCAGAGGTTCAGACTTTCGTGAAAGGGGTTCTGCACATCCAGCCTCCATTCGGGCCTCCAGTGGCACCATGGGATCTTAACGTGGTATTGCAGTTCCTTCAATCGGATTGGTTTGAGCCTCTACAAAAGATAGAGTTGAAGTTTCTCACTTGGAAAGTGGTGATGCTTTTGGCATTAGCATCTGCAAGGTGGGCTTCTGAATTGGGGGCCTTGTCTCACAAGAGCCCTTACCTGATTTTCTATGACGATAGGGCAGAGTTGCGGACTCGCCAACATTTTCTTCCAAAGGTGGTTTCTGCTTTTCAAATAAACCAACCTATTGTGGTGCCAGTAGTTACTGACACATTCACTGATTCAAAGTCTCTAGATGTGGTCAGAGCTTTGAAAATCTATGTTGCTAGAACAGCTCGTATAGGGAAAACAGAGGCTCTGTTTGTCCTGTATGATCACAACAAGATTGGCTGTCCTGCTTCCAAGCAGACTATTGCACATTGGATTAGAAATACGATTCAGCAAGCTCATACTATGGCTGGATTGCCGTTACCGATGTCGGTAAAGGCCCATTCCACTAGGAAGGTGGGCTCATCCTGGGTGGCTGCCCGGGGGGTCTCGGCATTACAACTTTGCCGGGCAGCTACTTGGTCAAGGTCAAACACATTTGCTAAGTTCTACAAGTTTGACACCTTGGCCGATGAGGACCTAAAGTTTGGTCAATCGGTGCTGCAGGGTCATCCGCACTCTCCCGCCCGTACTGGAGCTTTGGTATATACCCCATGGTCTTGATGTCATCCCCAGCATCCTCTAGGACGTATGAGAAAATAGGATTTTGATAACCTACTGGTAAATCCTTTTCTCCTAGTTCGTAGAGGATGCTGGGCGCCCGTCCCAGTGCGTACTTTACCAGCAGTTTAGTTATTACAGTTACACAAGTTGTGTTATCTTGGTTTCAGCATGTTGCTGCAATTAGTTCATGATGTTGGCGTGTGTTATGTTGAATGCCATGTGTGCGGCATGGTTGAGGGTGTGAGTTGGTAGATATCTCACCACTAGTTAAGTAATTCCTTTCCTCGAAATGTCAGTCTCCCTGGGCACAGTTCCTACAACTGAGGTCTGGAGGAGGGGCATAGAGGGAGGAGCCAGTTTGCACCCAATGAAAAGTCTTTAGAGTGCCCATGTCTCCTGCGGATCCCGTCGATACCCCATGGTCTTGATGTCGCCACCAGCATCCTCTACGGACTAGGAGAAAAGGATTTACCGGTAGGTTATCAAAATCCTATTTTTTAATGATTGGTTATAAGACCTCATTTAATGATAGCCAATTTAATAGAATAAAAAAAAAACACTATGATTATCTTTTCTGTTTTTTTATTATATTATATATACATATTTACTAAGTAGGACAGTTTACAGGTGTGAAGGGGGTTGCCCCCTTCCCCCGTGCATCGCGGCGGACGGCGACGCGACGGGCCTCGGCGCGGCGGCGGGCAGGCCCCAGCCTGGAGGGGCTTGCATCCGTAAGGATTCAAGCCCCTCCAATCACGTCGCCGCATTTTGAATGGCGTGCCAAGCGCGAGCCAATCAGAGCTCGCGCCTTGGCCGCCAATGGGAAGACGGTGCGGCGAGCCAATCGGAGCTCGCCGCGTCATAGCTCCGCCCGCTCCCAGCGTCATATAAGAGACGCTGCGGAACGGGAACAGTCAGTCAAGTGCCGGATGAAGATAGAAGAGGAGCTCCTGAAGAAGAAGGAAGACGGCGGGCGGAAGACCGAAGATCGGGCGGCGGCTGAAGAAGCAGAGTTGGAAGAGGAGCCCAGGGAACCGGCGGCGAGAAAGAAGAGGAGGAAGACGTCGGCGGAGGAAGGCGCCCACCAGCGGAAGTCCGGCGGAGAGTGCTGCAGCGCGTGGAGAGCAAAAGAGCTAACGAAGCTCCCCGCTGCAGCCTCTCCCACCGAGACAGGTAGGTGGCCTTGGGCCACCTATACTTATTTATAGTCCACCCTAGACCACCAGGGACAGGCGCTAGGCCTGCGGGGACAACCAGGCCCTCTCGGCCTGTGGCCATAGTAGTCAGGCCTCCTGCCTGTGCCCCAAGTCAGGCCTCCGGCCTGTGCCTCAAGTCAGGCCTCCTGCCTGTGCCTCAAGTCAGGCCTCCTGCCTGTGCCTCAAGTCAGGCCTCCGGCCTGCGCCCACACCCAGGCCTCTCGGCCTGCGCCCACACCCAGGCCTCCGGCCTGCGCCCACACCCAGGCCTCCGGCCTGCGCCCACACCTAGGCTTCCGGCCTGCGCCCACACCCAGGCTTCCGGCCTGCGCCCACACCCAGGCCTCCGGCCTGCGCCCACACCCAGGCTCCTAAGCCTGCGCCCTCACCCAGGCTCCTAAGCCTGCGCCCTCACCCAGGCTTCCAGGCCTGCGCCCTCACCCAGGCTTCCAGGCCTGCGCCCTCACCTAGGCTTCCAGGCCTATCGCATCATACAGGACTCGGGGTGATTTTGTACGGACCGGCCCGGATCGGATGGAAGTGGGCTGTGCGGCAGCTTCCGAGGGATTCGTGGCCGGCGCGAGGAGCCGACCGGCCCCACGCGGTGTGTATTCCAGGGGATTTGGAAGTGTGGAGTAACATTCCCGTCCCACACGTCGCTATTTCCCGATCGTCTGGAGTGGGCAACCGTGTGTTCTGGACCCCCGTTCCCGTCCTCCATTGAGAGCGAAAGGCAGTGGCCAGTGACCAGCGTCTGGTAGGTAGAACTGGTTATTCGGGGTTAACCTGTTGGGCTGGGGAATTGTTCTACTGGCTTGTTGGTTAGTGAATGTGTTTAATTAGTCCGGTCTCTGCTAGTTCGGAATAGAACCAGTAGCCTCAGTTGTTGAAGACTGTTTGTTCAGGCAGGCGTAGTTGGCTGTAGTTGTTAGCCGTTAGTGTAGCCTGCAGTTGGGGAGGCTGCTCTTCTTGCCCCAACAGGAGCAGAGAGATGCGACAATCAAGGTGACCAGCAAGTTGGGAGTGAGTATTACTCTGTGTCTGTTTTGTCATCGCCCCCGTATACCGGTCGGGGGTTTGCTCACGGACGCGAGGACCCCCCCTCACCACACAACGTGCGAGAGTGCGAGTGTGTGAGAACTGGGTAGCTGAGGCCTGCTGGCCAGTGATGACCTTCCGCCCAGCCGGTGAAGGTCGCTGCTACCCCTGACATGCCCCGTACTCCGGACGGAGGCCGATACGCACGTCTCAACCGGTTCGTTCCTTCTTTCTAGGTTCTTCATCACCCACTGCAAGGTGGTGTTCACGCTGGTGATTGGTCCGGAAGGCGGAGTCCCCTGACGCTTCTGGGTATCGTCTGTGACGGGAGTTGTACAGGTGGGTGGAGTGACGACACCTGCACGGCAGCAGGCACTACATCATCGTCTAGGCCTGTTACACTTGGCGTAGTCGGCAGGATGGACGAAGAACAGTCGCACCTCGCCACCGAGAAGATGTTGGGGGATGAGCCACGACGATCCGCTCGGAGGGACTCAGATGTCAGTTCCACTCAGGTGGCCCGGGGGGGGACGGACGACGAGCGACGGAGGTCATCCCGTCGACTCAACTTCGGGCCAGTCCTCACCCACCTACCTCGGTATGACGGGCGTAATATGACCTTGGAGGACTGGAAGGCCTGACTAGAGGCGACTTTCCTTATCTACCGGGTGCCCGACGACCTGCAAGTGCCCCTCGCCCTGAATTCCCTGGAAGGCGAGGCTCGTCGGACGATCCTTTTACGACCCGAAGATGAACGCGAGGAACTGGAGGAGATCTACAATATACTGGGAGATATCTACAGGGACACCTCCTCGGCGGGAACCCTCCGGCAGCGCCTGTTTGGCCGGTTCCAGAGGGAGGACGAGTCCATACCCCAGTACGCCAACGCACTCCAGGAGATGATGGGAGAAGTGCGTCGAAAAGATCCCGATGGGTTTGGGGCACTCACCAACACCAGCCAGATATTACGGGATCAGTTCGCCATGGGACTCAGGAATGTGCCCTTGAGGCAGGTCATGCTGGATAAAATATCCCAGGATGACACCTTGACCTTCCATCAGCTAGAAATTTACGCCGTAGCCAGGGACCGCAATGCCAATTACGGACCCCACGCTGTATTTCCCCAATGGGTGCAACCGGTGTCCGCGCCAGTGGCTAGCAAGGAAACCAACCCATTGGAAACCTGTGTGCAAGATCTAAAAGAAATCTTCCTCCGGGTGACCAAAGAGATGAGGGAAGAGGTCACCCAACTGCGGGATGAGGTGTACCGGCGAGAGGGACACCAGACGGCCCTGTGGACGGAGCACTGGACCAGATAGCCGTCCTGGAGAGGTCCGGGGCCCTCGTTGTTACCGCTGTCATCGGTACGGGCATATTGCCCGAACCTGTACAGAAGCGATCCCGGAGGCACAGTTAAACTGACCTCCCTCGCGGTAACGGGACCACCCGTGAGGGAGAGCGACGAGGGGAAGTCAGCCATTAACGAACAGGCTGAATTGGTAGGAGTGTGTCCCATAGTAGTCAGCCGCCTTGGCGGGAAAAAACAGTCCTGCCTGTTGGATACCGGCTCTCAGGTATCCACCATGTCTGAGGCCTGTTTTTTTGGAACACTACGCTCATCTCAAGAGTGAGGTGTCCGAGAGCTTCATTACCCTCACGGCGGCTAATAACTTGCCCATCCCCATGGTGGGGGTGGTATGGATGGAAATGGAAGTTTGTGGCCAAGACCTGGGCAGGAAGGGGCTGCTGGTAGTTAGTAGTCCAGGACTGAGCCATGGCCCGGTGATCCTCGGGATGAATGTACTCCGACATCTCGATCAGCTATTATTCCAGGAAAATGGACCACGATATTGGAAGAGTCTGGGAGTTCGGCGTCCTGTCCAGCAGGCTCTCCAACAGGTGGGACGACAACAAGGGGCCAGGGGCCTAGGGGCTATCGATGAACACCTGGGTCTTTTGAAGATTGGTCACCACCAGCGCCTGGAGTTACCCCCTCGTCAAGAGATCCTTATCCCTCTGGAGGTACGGACTCACCAGAGCCTAAATGGCATGGAGGTAATGGTAGAGCCAACAGATGTGTTAGGGGTAGGGTCTTGGGTGATGGTGGCGTGCACCGTGTCGGTGGTGACCGGGGGAAAGGTCTTCGTCCGTCTCTGTAACCTCACCGACCAGCTTTGTTGAGTCCCGGCAGGAACAGTCATCGCTCAGGTGGTGGCGATTCATGAAGGTAGTATTCAGGGGATGCGAAAACTCTCCCTACAGCCAGAGGCTTCAGAAGCATGGGCGTTGTCTGTTCGAGTGGAAGAGCTGGAAGGGGCCAGCCCCGAGTGGAACGGGACGGTTATCCGAACACAGATGGACGTGTCGCTGGAAGAGTGAGCGGCCGGGGACGTAGCCAAGCTGGACCAGATGCTCTGGAATCGGCAGAAAGTGTTCTCGCGGCATGAGGAGGATTTCGGATACACGGAGGACCTGCAACATGAGATTCGCACCAGAGACGCCCCCCCTGTTCGAGAACGGTATCGGCCGATACCACCCCGTTTGTATCAAGAAGTAAAGACAATGCTGCGTCAGATGCTGGACAATCATGTGATCCAGGAGAGTAAGAGTCCATGGGCTGCACCCATAGTTCTAGTCCGAAAGAAGGATGGGACCATCCGTTTCTGTGTGGACTATCGGAAGTTGAATAGTTGCACCGTCTGTGATGCTTACCCTCTCCCTAGGATCGAGGAGTCACTAGCCGCGTTGGGCAATGCAAAATTCTTTTCAACCTTGGACCTGGCCAGTGGATACTGGCAAGTACCTGTGGCCCCACAGGATAGGGAGAAGACCGCGTTTGTTACTCCCATGGGATTGTTCGAATTTTGTCGCATGCCGTTTGGGTTGTACAATGCGCCCGCCACGTTTCAACGGATGATGGGAAGATGTTTGGGAGATTTGAATTTTGAGGCCCTGCTGATTTACCTGGACGACATCATCGTGTTTGCAGCAACCTTGGAAGAACACTTTGCTCGACTCGACATGGTTCTCCAGTGGTTGGAAGAGTATGGTCTGAAGCTCAAGCCCCGGAAGTGCCATCTGTTGAAATCCAGTCTGGAGTACCTCGGGCATGTGGTGTCTCGCGATGGGGTATACCCAACCCCCAGCAAGGTGGCGGCAGTTCAGGAGTGGAAGGTGCCCACCACTGTCACGGAGCTGCGGGCATTCCTGGGTTTGGTGGGGTATTACCGACGCTTCATCAAAGATTTTGCCCGGATTGCGGAACCCTTACATGCCTTGCTTCGAGGGATTGCGACCACGAGGAAAGCCACCCTGGAGACATGGGGAGAAGCGCAGAACCTGGCCTTTAACCGACTGAAAGAAAGTCTCACGGAAGCTCCGGTGTTGGGGTATGCAGATTTTGAGAAGCCCTTCATTTTACACACGGATGGAAGTCTGCAGGGGTTGGGTGCGGTCTTGGCTCAAGTTCAGGATGGACAGGAGCGGGTGATTGCTTACGGCAGTCGTAGCTTGCGAGAGACAGAGAGGAACCCAAACAACTACAGTTCCTTCAAGCTGGAGTTGCTGGCAGTGGTGTGGGCCGTAACTGAGAAATTTGCAGAATACTTGACCGCCGCTCACGTGGACATCTTTACAGACAACAACCCCTTGACGTACCTGGAGACTGCCAAATTGGGTGCCTTAGAGCAACGGTGGGTGGCCAGGTTGGCCAAGTTCTCCTACAAGATTCGTTATCGTTCAGGGAAGAGTAATACCAACGCGGATGCCCTGTCTCGCTTCCCAGTGGAAACCCCAGAGCCTGGTGAGGAAGAAGACGACTGTGGGGAGGAAATGCCGGATCTAACTCGTGTGCGGCAGCCCGTTGGTAGAGAGTTGTGTCATCAGAACGCCCAGACTGCCTTACTCAGGTACACGGAAATGGACTGGGCAAAGGAGCAACAGACTGACGAGGGTTTGGACCTTATTCGACAGTGGATACAGAGGGGTCATCTGCCATCTCGACGAGAGCAGGATGGGCTGACCGGGTTCTGTAGGAAGGTGGTGCGTCGTTGGGACCAATTGCGGGTCTGTGCTGATACCTTGCGGAGGCAATGCTATTTGGAGCAGGAAATGCGTACTGTTGAGCAGGTGGTGGTGCCGGAAGTCCGGGTGCGGTCATTGGTGGAAGAGGCGCACGAGCAGGGGGCCCATTTGGGACCCCATAAGACATACCATTGGCTGAGATGCCAATATTTCGCCCCCCGGCTGCAAGCGGTCGTGGACCAGGTGTGTCGTGAGTGCAGGAGGTGTGCGGTAGTTAAGCCACAGGAACAGCATGTGCCCATCCAGACGGTCCGGACCAGTCGGCCGTTGGAGATGCTGATGATTGACTACGTGTTGATCGGGGAGTCAGTTAGTGGACACCAGTATGCCCTGGTGATGACTGACCATTTCACTAACTTCACGGTAGTGGTCCCGACCCGAAATCAAACTGCGGAGTCAGCAACACTAGCGATCATTGAGCATTTCATTCGGCAGTACGGTTGCCCCGAGCGGATCCATTCTGACCAAGGGGCCTGCTTCCAGGGGCAGCTGATGGAACGCCTCTGCCAGCATTATGGCGTTCAAAAGTACCGTACGACGCCTTACCACCCGCAGGAAAATGGAGCCTGTGAGAGGTTTAACCGGACTTTGCTGCAGATGCTCCGCATGTTGGAACGAGCTGAGAAACAGCGATGGCCCGAACATGTACAGGAACTGGTCTGGACTTATAACAACAGAGTTCATCACACCACTGGATTTTCCCCTTTTTTGTTGTTGTTTGGTCGACCAGGGCGGGAGGCGCACGACTTACAACTGTCCGGGACCGAAGAGGAAATGCCCCTAGCCCCTGCTGAATGGGTAGAGGAACACCGACTACGGCTGAAGACGGCCCACGAGCTGGTTAGAAGGCTTATCGCGGATCACCAACATGCCCCTGCGAGGTCCCACGAACCTGGGCCGCTGGCCGTGGGCCAGCGGTTGTTGGTGCGGGAGGTCCGCCCGGGGGGTAAACTGTCAGATCGGTGGGAGGTTACCCCATACCTTGTTCGCCGTCGCTTGTCCCCGGGTGGTCCAGTATATCAAGTGGAGTCTACTGACGGAACTGGGCGTCTACGCACGTTACATCGGAGTAAACTGCGACCTTGTCCTTTCCTGGATACGGTTATTGAGGCTGGGTCCCCTGAAGAGGAGGACGGAGTTGAAGCCCCTGCCTGGGACGCTCCTGCTCCCCTGCCAGATGAAGAATGGTGGTTGCCTGTGGAGGAGAATCAGCCGGACGAGTCATCAAGGACTCAACCCCCAACCGACGTAGTCGCTTCTCCCTTACCAAGACGTTCTCAACGTTCAAATAGGGGTGTCCCGGGCCCCCGCTATGCTGATCCAAACTTTGTGTGGTCGGACTCTTGCTTTGTGGGGACCACAAAGGACAAAGGAAGGGGAAATGTGAAGGGGGTTGCCCCCTTCCCCCGTGCGTCGCAGCGGACGGCGAAGCGACGGGCCTCGGCGCGACGGCGGGCAGGCCCAACCTGGAGGGGCTTGCATCCGTACGGAATCAAGCCCCTCCAATCACGTCGCCGCATTTTGAACGGCGTGCCAAGCACGAGCCAATCAGAGCTCGCGCCTTGGCCGCCAATGGGAAGACGGCGCGGCGAGCCAATCGGAGCTCGCCGCGTCATAGCTCCGCCCGCTCCCAGCATCATATAAGAGATGCTGCGGAGCGGGAACAGTCAGTCGAGCGCCGGATGAAGATAGAAGAGGAGCTCCTGAAGAAGAAGGAAGACGCCGGGCGGAAGACCGAAGATCGGGCGGCGGCTGAAGAAGCAGAGTCGGAAGAGGAGCCCAGGGAACCGGCGGCGAGAAAGAAGACGTCGGCGAGGAGGAAGACGTCGGCGGAGGAAGGCGCCCACCAGCGGAAGTCCGGCGGAGAGTGCTGCAGCGTGTGGAGAGCAAAAGAGCTAACGAAGCTCCCCGCTGCAGCCTCTCCCACCGAGACAGGTAGGCGGCCTTGGGCCACCTATACTTATTTATAGTCCACCCTAGACCACCAGGGACAGGCGCTAGGCCTGCGGGGACAACCAGGCCCTCTCGGCATGTGGCCATAGCAGTCAGGCCTCCTGCCTGTGCCCCAAGTCAGGCCTCCGGCCTGTGCCTCAAGTCAGGCCTCCTGCCTGTGCCTCAAGTCAGGCCTCCGGCCTGCGCCCACACCCAGGCCTCTCGGCCTGCGCCCACACCCAGGCCTCCGGCCTGCGCCCACACCCAGGCCTCCGGCCTGCGCCCACACCCAGGCTTCCGGCCTGCGCCCACACCCAGGCCTCCGGCCTGCGCCCACACCTAGGCTTCCGGCCTGCGCCCACACCCAGGCTTCCGGCCTGCGCCCACACCCAGGCCTCCGGCCTGCGCCCACACCCAGGCTCCTAAGCCTGCGCCCTCACTTAGGCTCCTAAGCCTGTGCCCTCACCCAGGCTTCCAGGCCTGCGCCCTCACCCAGGCTTCCAGGCCTGTGCCCTAACCTAGGCTTCCAGGCCTATCGCATCATACAGGACTCGGGGTGATTTTGTACGGACCGGCCCGGATCGGATGGAAGTGGGCTGTGCGGCAGCTTCCGAGGGATTCGTGGCCGGCGCGAGGAGCCGACCGGCCCCACGCGGTGTGTATTCCAGGGGATTTGGAAGTGTGGAGTAACGTTCCCGTCCCACACGTCGCTATTTCCCGATCGTCTGGAGTGGGCAACCGTGTGCTCTGGACCCCCGTTCCCGTCCTCTATTGAGAGCGAAAGGCAGTGGCCAGTGACCAGCGTCTGGTAGGTAGAACTGGTTATTCGGGGTTAACCTGTTTGGCCGGGGAATTGTTCTACTGGCTTGTTGGTTAGTGAATGTGTTTAATTAGTCCGGTCTCTGCTAGTTCGGAATAGAACCAGTAGCCTCAGTTGTTGAAGACTGTTTGTTCAGGCAGGCGTAGTTGGCTGTAGTTGTTAGCCGTTAGTGTAGCCTGCAGTTGGGGAGGCTGCTCTTCTTGCCCCAACAGGAGCAGAGAGATGCGACAATCAAGGTGACCAGCAAGTTGGGAGTGAGTATTACTCTGTGTCTGTTTTGTCATCGCCCCCGTATACCGGTCGGGGGTTTGCTCACGGACGCGAGGACCCCCCCTCACCACACAACGTGCGAGAGTGCGAGTGTGTGAGAACTGGGTAGCTGAGGCCTGCTGGCCAGTGATGACCTTCCGCCCAGCCGATGACGTGCCCCGTACCCCTGACGTGCCCCGTACTCCGGACGGAGGCCGATACGCACGTCTCAACCGGTTCGTTCCTTCTTTCTAGGTTCTTCATCACCCACTGCAAGGTGGTGTTCACGCTGGTGATTGGTCCGGAAGGCGGAGTCCCCTGACGCTTCTGGGTATCGTCTGTGACGGGAGTTGCACAGGTGGGTGGAGTGACGACACCTGCACGGCAGCAGGCACTACATCATCGTCTAGGCCTGTTACACAGGGGCAGTATGTGCATGTTCTACACATTTACACTTCATTCAAGATGACATATTGGGGGTAATTCCGAGTTGATCGCAGCAGGAAGTTTGTTAGCAGTTGGGCAAAACCATGTGCACTGCAGGGGAGGCGGATATAACATGTGCAGAGAGAGTTAGATTTGGGTGTGGTGTGTTCAATCTGCAATCTAAATTGCAGTGTAAAAATAAAGCAGCCAGTATTTACCCTGCACAGAAACAAAATAACCCACCCAAATCTAACTCTCTCTGCACATGTTATTTCTGCCTCCCCTGCAGTGTACATGGTTTTGCCCAACTGCTAACAAAGTTCCTGCTGCGATCAACTCAGAATTACCCCCATTGTACAGCACAGTGGAAATATTTTGCAGTTACTGGTACTTTTTGGGCTGACAGCACCAACTCAAGCATCAAGTGCAGCCCCCAAACGTGCCTCATGTGCCTAATGGGAAATTTGCTACTGCCATGGAGACTAGACGTTTCAGTCATTGGCACAATGCTAGACAGCCCAACAGGAGTTGTAACACATAGGTGGTCATTCCGAGTTGTTCGCTCGCAAGCTGCTTTTAGCAGCTTTGCATACGCTAAGCCGCCGCCTACTGGGAGTGAATCTTAGCTTATCAAAATTGCGAACGAACGATTAGCAGAATTGCGAATAGACACTTCTTAGCAGTTTCTGAGTAGCTCCACACTTACTCGGCATCTGCGATTAGTTCAGTGCTTGTCGTTCCTGGTTTGATGTCACAAACACACCCAGCGTTCGCCCAGACACTCCTCCGTTTCTCCAGCCACTCCCGTGTTTTTCCCAGAAACGGTAGCGTTTTTTCGCACACACCCATAAAACGGCCAGTTTCCGCCCAGAAACACCCACTTCCTGTGAATCACATTACGATCACCAGAACGAAGAAAAAACCTCGTAATGCCGTGAGTAAAATACCTAACTGCATAGCAAATTTACTTGGCGCAGTCGCACTGCGGACATTGCGCATGCGCATTAGCGACTAATCGCTCCGTTGCGAGAAAAAAATACAGAGCGAACAACTCGGAATGACCACCATAGTCAGTGCTGTTTTGAACAAGAGAATGTGTTGGCTGACAGAGGACTTCATAGCGATACTCAGTAACTGGGTCATTGCTAAAAAGGAATCAGTGATTATAGCACCTTTCAGGTAGGATTGTTCATTAGGCTCCTGCATGTTATATATATATATATATATATATATAGAATTCCAAAGGTAGCCGGCACTCGTGGACTAAATAATTGACAGAACTCAGGTAGCAGTTGTCAACGTTTCGGGGTTTTATTCCCTTTGTCAAGACCACCATACATACAAAAAGACATACCTTATAAAGAGTGCACCATCACCGTGAACACCTGTCCCGTCGGAGTCCCGATGACGTCATCGTGGCGCGTCCGCGCCGGCGTGTCGGGAACTCACTGGGAGGTGAAAAAAAAACCCTCAGTGAATACAATGTAGTAAAACCGAAACTGTTAAAATCTACACAAAACAATGTCTCCAATGAACATGGCAACAGGGTGTACGGGTAGCTGTTGTATGGAGTGATGTAAGGCTACAATGCGATCTGCATCATGCATGTCTAATAGAACGTAATGCGGCCAAGTATAAACTCTACACCCATGTCACTAATAAGTGTGCAAAATGGCAAAAAGCCATGATATACCAATAGAATATAAATATCCACGATGTGGCATCAAACCTAAATGATAAAAGATAAAGGCTCACATACATCAGCTATTAAATAAACATGATAAATGTATCAAATTAAACAATGTGCTGAAGACATTCTATGTTGTAACTTTTCTGCGGAGGTGGAAAGGACAAACAATGTGGTGATGGAGAAGAAGTTACTGTATGTGCGACTCGCACATAATGGAAGATACAGTCTCATAGGATAGGTATTTCATTGAGGCCGTGCGGTTTATAGGTTTTCAGGGTGTGGATCCAAAATGCTTCTCTCTGCAATAGTTTCCGATCTCTGTCACCCCGTCTGATGTTAGGAGGAATACAGTCAATCATCTTGTAGCGTAATGTGGCCAGGTTGTGTTTTTGTTCCATGAAATGTCTAGCGACTGGCTGGTCCGAACCTTTGCCTTCCAAAGCTGCACGGATGCTGGATCTATGCATGGCCATGCGTTCTTTTAATTGTCTTTTAGTCTTACCTACGTATAGTAGGCTGCATGGGCATCTGATAAAGTACACAACGAAGGTGGAAGAACACGTAAGAATGTGTTTGATTTTATATAATTTTCCCGTGTGTGGATGGGGAAAGGTGGAACCTGGTTCTAGATAACTGCATGTTGTGCAGCCAGTACACCTGTAGTTACCTGGTTTTTTTGTGAGAAAATGTTCTTTAGTAGGAGCCTTGAAGTGTGAGATATCATTATGGATGACTGTATCCTTGATGCTGCGACCTCGCTTATATGATGGTAAAATTGAGGTTCCTCTCAGCATGGGTAATTGGGGGTCTGTTGTTATAATCGGCCAAACTTGTCGTGCTTGCAGTGCCAATTTTCTGCTGATGCCAGAGTACCCTTGGGGCCAAATTACCTTCTTTTCCAGAGTCTGGTGCTTAGTTACATTTCCAATTAAGGCTTGTTCTCTAGAAAGTGTGAGTGCCTTTGTTTTTGCTGATTGAAGTGATTTGTAATGGTATCCTCTGAGTAGAAATTTATGCAATAATTTATCTATTTGTGCAATGGCATCTGCTTCATCACTGCAGATTCTTCTTACCCGTAAGAACTGTGAGTAAGGTAGCCCACGTATAGTAGCAGCTGGATGATCACTTGAGGCGTGTAACACAGTGTTCCGATCTGTCTCTTTGGTGTATAATGAGGTAGAAATCACGTGTTCTTGATTACTGGAAATTAGTACATCCAAATAATGGATGGATGATATACTGCTCTCCCATGTGAACTTCACCGCTGGATCCAGAGTGTTGATCTCGTTCATTTTCTCATCAAATGTCTTTTGACTCTCTGACCATAAGACAAAAATGTCGTCGATGTAGCGACAGTAGTATTTGATGTGTGGCTTGACCATGTCATTGCTTAGGAATAGGTCTCTCTCTACCTCTGCCATGAAAATGTTAGCCAGACTCGGGGCCACGCAGGACCCCATGGCACAACCGGAGTGCTGTATATACAGCTTGGA
This sequence comes from Pseudophryne corroboree, assembly GCF_028390025.1. Lineage (NCBI taxonomy): Eukaryota > Metazoa > Chordata > Amphibia > Anura > Myobatrachidae > Pseudophryne > Pseudophryne corroboree. The sequence continues at coordinate 331,056,584 of NC_086451.1, forward strand.
ATCAAATAAAAAATAATTCCTAGATAATGTGATTTCTAGGAGAGCCAAAAAGAAATTCAAATCTGGGCCGGTGTACAAAGGGTTGTTGGTCAGCCATCTCCGGACAGCCGCAAGGCCCCTGTCATGTGGAATGCAAGTGTACAATCCCACCACATCTATTGTACACATAAGCCAATCTCCTGTCATCGGTGACAGGTCCTGTAATTTGAGCAGCAGGGTGGTGGTGTCTTTTAAAAACGTGGGGATACCTTTGACAACCGGCTGTAAATAAAAGTCCAAATATTGTGAGAGGACATAATATAGAGAGTCCCTTGCTGCAATGATTGGGCGTCCTGGTGGGGATACCGGGTCCTTATGCAGTTTAGGCAGCATGTAAAATACAGGAATCACCGGTTCCTCTACAATGATGGCGTTGCGGTCACGTTCATTTATGATTCCACCTGAGACTGCTTGATCTAAGAGTGTCTTCAGTTCACTCTTGAATCGGTCGGTGGGGTCACTGGGTAACTGTCGGTATACACTAGTGTCACTGAGTTGGCGGTAAGCTTCATTGCGATAGGCACTCACATCTTGCACGACCACGCCTCCTCCCTTGTCTGCAGAATGAATGACAATGTCTTGGTACGTGCTGAGATCTCTGAGAGCCTTTTTCTGTGTCGGGGATAAGTTCCACTTATCCTGATGGTGGGTCTCTACTAGATGGTTAATACTGGAGTCCATGGATTGCGTAAAGTGTTTGATGGCAAGATTATGGGACTGTGGTTCAAAGACGGATTTCTTTCTCACGGGTATGACTTCATTGTTTGATGTGGGAGTGTCCCCGAACCATTCTTTCAAACGTAATCTTCTATTAAATTTGTGTAAATCTATCTTGGACTGAAATGCATCGGGTTTCTGGGTGGGCACGAAAGACAGACCACCCAGAAACCCGATGCATTTCAGTCCAAGATAGATTTACACAAATTTAATAGAAGATTACGTTTGAAAGAATGGTTCGGGGACACTCCCACATCAAACAATGAAGTCATACCCGTGAGAAAGAAATCCGTCTTTGAACCACAGTCCCATAATCTTGCCATCAAACACTTTACGCAATCCATGGACTCCACTATTAACCATCTAGTGGAGACCCACCATCAGGATAAGTGGAACTTATCCCCGACACAGAAAAAGGCTCTCAGAGATCTCAGCACGTACCAAGACATTGTCATTCATTCTGCAGACAAGGGAGGAGGCGTGGTCGTGCAAGATGTGAGTGCCTATCGCAATGAAGCTTACCGCCAACTCAGTGACACTAGTGTATACCGACAGTTACCCAGTGACCCCACCGACCGATTCAAGAGTGAACTGAAGACACTCTTAGATCAAGCAGTCTCAGGTGGAATCATAAATGAACGTGACCGCAACGCCATCATTGTAGAGGAACCGGTGATTCCTGTATTTTACATGCTGCCTAAACTGCATAAGGACCCGGTATCCCCACCAGGACGCCCAATCATTGCAGCAAGGGACTCTCTATATTATGTCCTCTCACAATATTTGGACTTTTATTTACAGCCGGTTGTCAAAGGTATCCCCACGTTTTTAAAAGACACCACCACCCTGCTGCTCAAATTACAGGACCTGTCACTGATGACAGGAGATTGGCTTATGTGTACAATAGATGTGGTGGGATTGCACACTTGCATTCCACATGACAGGGGCCTTGCGGCTGTCCGGAGATGGCTGACCAACAACCCTTTGTACACCGGCCCAGATTTGAATTTCTTTTTGGCTCTCCTAGAAATCACATTATCTAGGAATTATTTTTTATTTGATTCCAAGCTGTATATACAGCACTCCGGTTGTGCCATGGGGTCCTGCGTGGCCCCGAGTCTGGCTAACATTTTCATGGCAGAGGTAGAGAGAGACCTATTCCTAAGCAATGACATGGTCAAGCCACACATCAAATACTACTGTCGCTACATCGACGACATTTTTGTCTTATGGTCAGAGAGTCAAAAGACATTTGATGAGAAAATGAACGAGATCAACACTCTGGATCCAGCGGTGAAGTTCACATGGGAGAGCAGTATATCATCCATCCATTATTTGGATGTACTAATTTCCAGTAATCAAGAACACGTGATTTCTACCTCATTATACACCAAAGAGACAGATCGGAACACTGTGTTACACGCCTCAAGTGATCATCCAGCTGCTACTATACGTGGGCTACCTTACTCACAGTTCTTACGGGTAAGAAGAATCTGCAGTGATGAAGCAGATGCCATTGCACAAATAGATAAATTATTGCATAAATTTCTACTCAGAGGATACCATTACAAATCACTTCAATCAGCAAAAACAAAGGCACTCACACTTTCTAGAGAACAAGCCTTAATTGGAAATGTAACTAAGCACCAGACTCTGGAAAAGAAGGTAATTTGGCCCCAAGGGTACTCTGGCATCAGCAGAAAATTGGCACTGCAAGCACGACAAGTTTGGCCGATTATAACAACAGACCCCCAATTACCCATGCTGAGAGGAACCTCAATTTTACCATCATATAAGCGAGGTCGCAGCATCAAGGATACAGTCATCCATAATGATATCTCACACTTCAAGGCTCCTACTAAAGAACATTTTCTCACAAAAAAACCAGGTAACTACAGGTGTACTGGCTGCACAACATGCAGTTATCTAGAACCAGGTTCCACCTTTCCCCATCCACACACGGGAAAATTATATAAAATCAAACACATTCTTACGTGTTCTTCCACCTTCGTTGTGTACTTTATCAGATGCCCATGCAGCCTACTATATGTAGGTAAGACTAAAAGACAATTAAAAGAACGCATGGCCATGCATAGATCCAGCATCCGTGCAGCTTTGGAAGGCAAAGGTTCGGACCAGCCAGTCGCTAGACATTTCATGGAACAAAAACACAACCTGGCCACATTACGCTACAAGATGATTGACTGTATTCCTCCTAACATCAGACGGGGTGACAGAGATCGGAAACTATTGCAGAGAGAAGCATTTTGGATCCACACCCTGAAAACCTATAAACCGCACGGCCTCAATGAAATACTGACATACACCTCATTCCTGTGAGACTGTATCTTCCATTATGTGCGAGTCGCACATACAGTAACTTCTTCTCCATCACCACATTGTTTGTCCTTTCCACCTCCGCAGAAAAGTTACAACATAGAATGTCTTCAGCACATTGTTTAATTTGATACATTTATCATGTTTATTTAATAGCTGATGTATGTGAGCCTTTATCTTTTATCATTTAGGTTTGATGCCACATCGTGGATATTTATATTCTATTGGTATATCATGGCTTTTTGCCATTTTGCACACTTATTAGTGACATGGGTGTAGAGTTTATACTTGGCCACATTACGTTCTATTAGACATGCATGATGCAGATCGCATTGTAGCCTTACATCACTCCATACAACAGCTACCCGTACACCCTGTTGCCATGTTCATTGGAGACATTGTTTTGTGTAGATTTTAACAGTTTCGGTTTTACTACATTGTATTCACTGAGGGTTTTTTTTCACCTCCCAGTGAGTTCCCGACACGCCGGCGCGGACGCGCCACGATGACGTCATCGGGACTCCGACGGGACAGGTGTTCACGGTGATGGTGCACTCTTTATAAGGTATGTCTTTTTGTATGTATGGTGGTCTTGACAAAGGGAATAAAACCCCGAAACGTTGACAACTGCTACCTGAGTTCTGTCAATTATTTAGTCCACGAGTGCCGGCTACCTTTGGAATTCTATGCATTTGAAAACCAGGGCACCGTGGCAAGTGTTCCTTCTACAGCAGAGTGCCGGACACAACCAGCATTTGTATATATATATATATATATATATATATATATTAGGGATGTGCAGCGTTTTGTGTTTTAGTTTTGGTTCTTGTTCCATGCTAATTTTTTGGATCTGGATTGGTTTTGCCAAAACCACCCTTTCGGGTTTTGGTTCTGGATCTGGATGATTTTTGAAAAACACATAAAAACAGCTAAAATCACAGAATTTGGGGGTAATTTTGATCCTACGGTATTATTAACCTCAATAACATTCATTTCCACTCATTTCCAGTCTATTCTGAACACCTCACACCTCACAATATTGTTTTTAGGCCAAAAGGTTGCACCGAGGTAGCTGTATGACTAAGCTTAGCAACACAAGTGTGCGGCACAAACACCTGGCCCATCTAGGAGTGGCACTGCAGTTGCAGACAGGATGGCACTTAAAACATATAGTCCCCAAATAGCACATCATGCAAAGAAGTTAAAGAGGTGCAATGAGGTAGCTGTATGACTAAGCTAAGCGACACAACTGTGTTGCACAAACACCTGTCCCATCTAGGAGTGACACTGCAGTGGCAGACAGGATGGCACTTAAAAAAAACTAGTCCCCAAACAGCACATCATGCAAATAAGTAAAACAGGTGCAATGAGGTAGCTGTATGACTAAGCTAAGTGACACAAGTGTGCGGCACAAATACCTGGCCCATATAGGAGTGGCACTGCAGTGGCAGACAGGATGGCACTATTCAAAAACTAGGTCCCAAACAGCACATCATGCAAAGAAGAAAAAGAGGTGCAATGAGGTAGCTGTATGACTAAGCTAAGCGACACAAGTGTGTGTCCCAAACAACATGGGATGTGCTGGAATATGCCCAGATGTAATACACGCACAATATTGATGGCACAGGAGAGCATACCCCTAAACCACACACGGCAAAGCCTGTAAAATTAATTTGGATAATAATAAGCCTTTTATTTGGAGCTATTATAATAATATGCAGCACAGGCGAGTGTACCCCTACACCACACAGGGAAAACCCTGCAAACATTATTTGGATAATAATATAAGAATTGTATATTACCCTTTTATATGGACACCACCACTAGATTTATGGCAGCACAAGACACCACCACTGGACTGATGCAGCACAAGACAGCACCACTGGATTAGATTTATACAGCAGTACCACTGGACTGGATTTTTACACCAGTACCACTGGAATTATACAGCAGTATCACTGGAATTATACGACAGTATCACTGGGATTATACCGCAGTATCACTAGAATGATACGGCAGTACCACTGGATTTTTACGGCAATACCACTGGACTGGATTTTTACGCCAGTACCACTGGAATTATACAGCAGTATCACTAAAATTATACAGCAGTATCACTGGGATTATACGGCAGTATCACTGGAATTATACAGCAGCACCACTGAATTTATACGGCAGTACCACTTGACTGAATTTATACGGCAGTATCACTGGATTTATACGCTAGTACCACTGGAATTATACGGCAGAATCACTGGAATTATACGGCAGTATTACTGTATTTATACGGCAGTACCACTGCACATATACGGCAGTATCACTGGACCGGATTTATATGCCAGTACCACTGGATATATATACGGAAGTACCACTGGACATATACGGCAGTATCACTGGTTTATATGGCAGTACCACTGGACATATATGGTAGTATCACTGGATTTATACGGCAGTACCGCTGGACATATACGGCAGTATCACTGGACTGGATTTATACGCCAGTACCACTGGAATTATATGGCAGTTTCATTGGATTTATACGGCAGTACTGCTGGACATATACAGCAGTATCACTGTGCATATACGGCAGTATCACTGGACATATTCGGGAGTACCACTGGATTTATACGCCAGTACCATTGGACTGGAATTATACGGCAGTATCACTGGAATTATACGGCAGTATCACTGGATTTATACGGCAGTACCACTGGACTGGATTTATACGGCAGTACCACTGGACTGAATTTATACGGCAGTATCACTGGACTTATATGCCAGTACCACTGGAATTATACGGCAGTATCACTGGACTTTTACGGCAGTACCACTGGATATATACGGCAGTACCACTGGACATATACGGCAGTATCACTGGACATATACGGCAGTATCACTGGACTGGATTTATACGCCAGTACCACTGGAATTATATGGCAGTTTCATTGGATTTATACGGCAGTACCGCTGGACATATACGGCAGTATCACTGGACATATTCGGCAGTACCACTGGACTTATACGCCAGTACCATTGGACTAGAATTATACGGCAGTATCACTGGAATTTTACGGCAGTATCACTGGAATTATACGGCAGTATCACTGGATTTATACGGCAGTACCACTGGACTGGATTTATATGGCACTACCACTGGACTGAATCTATACGGCAGTATCACTGGAGTTATACGCCAGTACCACTGGAATTATACAGCAGTATCACTGGACTTTTATGGCAGTACCACTGGATATATACGGCAGTATCACTGGACATATACGGCAGTATCACTGGACCGGACTTATACGCCAGTACCACTGGATATATACGGCAGTACCACTGGACATATACGGCAGTATCACTGGTTTATATGGCAGTACCACTGGACATATATGGTAGTATCACTGGATTTATACGGCAGTACCGCTGGACATATACGGCAGTATCACTGGACTGGATTTATACGCCAGTACCACTGGAATTATACGCCAGTTTCATTGAATTTATACGGCAGTACCGCTGGACATATACGGCAGTATCACTGTACATATACGGCAGTATCACTGGACATATTCAGCAGTACCACTGGACATATACAGCAGCACAAGGCCTGTAAAATTAATTTGGATAATAATAACCCTTTTATTTGGAGCTATTTTAATAATATGCAGCACAGGCGGCGTACACCTACACCAAACATGGCAAACCCTGTAAAAATTATTTGGATAATAATATAAGTAATGTATGTAACCCTTTTATTTGGAGTAAATAATATACAGCACAGGACATCACCCTGGACTTATGGCAGCACAAGACACCACCACTGGACTGATGCAGCACAAGACAGCACCACTGGACTGGATTTATAAGGCTGTACCACTGGACACATGCAGCAGTATCACTGGACTGGATTTATACGCCAGTACCACTGGAATTATACAGCAGTATCTCTGGAATTATACGGCAGTATCACTGGGATTATACGGCAGTATCACTGGAATTATACAGCAGTACCACTGGATTTATATGGCAGTACCACTAGACTGGATCTATAAGGCATTTTCACTGTATTTATACGCCAGTACCACTGGACTTATAAGGCAGTAACACTGGACTGGAATTATACGGCAGTATCACTGGAATTATACGGCAGCATCACTGGAATTGTACGTCAGTACCACTGGATTTATACGGCAGTACCACTGGACTGGATTTACACGGCAGTATCACTGGATTTATACGCCAGTACTACTGGACTGGATTTATACGGCTGTATTACTGGATTTATACGCCAGTACCACTGGATTTATACGGAAGTACCACTGGACATATACAGCAGTATCACTGGATTTATATGGCAGTACCACTGGATATATATGGCAGTATCAGTGGACTGGATTTATACGCCAGTACCACTGTATTTATACGGCAGTACCACTGGACTTATAAGGCAGTAACACTGGACTGGAATTATACGGCAGTATCACTGGAATTATACGGCAGCATCACTGGAATTATACGCCAGTACCACTGGACTTATACGGCAGTACCACTGGACTGGATTTATACGGCTGTATTACTGGATTTATACGCCAGTACCACTGGATTTATACGGAAGTACCACTGGACATATACAGCAGTATCACTGGATTTATATGGCAGTACCACTGGATATATATGGCAGTATCAGTGGACTGGATTTATACGGCAGTACCACTGGATTTATACGGCAGTATCACTGGAATTATATGGCAGTACCACTGGACATATATGGCAGTATCACTGGACTGGAATTGTACGCCAGTACCACTGGATGTATACAGCACTACCACTGGACATATACAGCAGTATCACTGGAATTATATGGCAGTATCACTGGACATATACGGCAGTATCACGGGACATATATACGGCAGTACCACTGAACATATATAGCAGCACAGGGACACCACCACTGGACTGATGCAGGACAACACAGCACCACTACAATGGACCGGACTTATACAGTAGCAATGGACATATGGCAGCAGAGGACACCACCACTGTGACTGGACTGATGCAGCACAATACACCACCACTGAACTGATGCAGCACAACACAGCACCACTTAACTGGACTTATACAGCAGCACTGGACATATGGCAGCAGAGGACACCACCACTGTGACTGGACTGATGCAGCACAGGACACCGCCACTGGACTAATGTAGCACAACACAGCACCACTGAACTGGACTTATACAGCAGCACTGGACATATGGTAGCAGAGGACACCACCACTATGACTGGACTGATGCAGCACAAGACACTACCACTGTACTGATGCAGGACACTGAGGACGGAGACACGTCCTCTCGCTACACTCTCCATTGCCGGAGTGAAAATGGCGGTGACACCCGGCTCCTTATATGTATTCCAAACCCCGCGAGAATCCGACAGCAGGATGATGACATTTTGCCTCGTTCTGGTTTCCGAGTCAGGCGGGAAAACCTGAGCCGGACCCAGATCCGGGCTCGGGACGTGAAGTCCGGTAGGGTTCGGTTCTCAGGGAACCGAACCCACTCATCTCTAATATATATACACATACACACAAAACTAGGGTACTTAACCCTAGTCAGGTATACACATTGGGGTTTGTTTAGTACGGCTCGGTTTACAAAACATTTCCAGTTTGGATCAGGTACATACTGTGGCTCTGTCAGCTCACATACCTGTAAAGTATTCTGCACCATTCCTGCCTTTGTGGATTGGATCCAGGCAATCTTAGAGATATTTGGATCTGAGGGTGGGAACCATTCAGGCAGTAAAGTAACACATTATCCCTTAGTATTATTAGTCTGGGGAAAATGGCCTATGAGCTGATAGCACTTCTGGCACAATTTTGTCAACCACTAGTAGAGGAAGTCCCATAAAGTCATTACCCAGTGGTTGGTGCAGCATCTTGGGTCACTCTGGTTCACTGGATACCTCGGTGATCACAGGCAATGGTAGGTCTTTAGACCGCATACTACAGGACATAGCAGTACCTAAGGAACACACCTGATGACATTTAAGAATAGCACAACCATAATGGATGCCAAACGGGACTAAACTTTCGTTCAACTGGCACTGTGTTCATGCCATTCCATTACCTTAGTGACCATTAGTGCACCTAGGACTTCATCTGAAGGATCAATCGTCTATAACAATTGACATAGTACTAGACGTGTAGTGAAACACCAGGGATAACATTAAATGTTTTAAAGTCCCACTACAGAGTGAGGTACAAACGCACCTCCATCTACTGGTTCTCAGGGGAGCAGCTGCTTTCTTCTTATCTCCACCTAGAAGGCACAGTTGTAAAACAGTATATTCCAGCAGGGTACACAGCCCCGGAGGGTCACACAACAACTCTTTCTGCTCTTTTGCTCTGCTTGCTGAACTTGGAAAATATTAGCTCCTTCAGTTTGAGAGAGATCATGACCTCCAAATGAGAAAAGTCCAATACTTAATATTGGCCACTCCTTATGTATTACTCTCCAGCATAGCAGCGTGCCAGTGGCCATAATCATTCTCACTATCTCGTCTGCTGCTTTCCGTGTCTGAAACACCATTACTGTTCCCTTATTAACCATAGGCCATGGTCCATAGCATCACTGAAATGAGTTTAGCACTGAGATATCACAAAAACCCCAAAACAACAAAACTGTTTTCTGAATGTACAGTAAGTGCAGCAGGCATCAAATGAACCCCTACATCCCACTAGGCCCTACAGTAAGTGGCTGCCTGTACTGTCTTGTTGATAATCCGGCCCTGATTTCTATGAAAAGTTTTGCTTTTAAAAGAATTTAAAAGTATGTAATGTAGAGATGAGCGCCTGAAATTTTTCGGGTTTTGTCATGTGTTTTGGTTTTGGGTTCGGTTCCGCGGCCGTGTTTTGGGTTCGAACGCGTTTTGGCAAAACCTCACCGAATTATTTTTGTCGGATTCGGGTGTGTTTTGGATTCGGGTGTTTTTTTCCAAAAACACTAAAAAACAGCTTAAATCATAGAATTTGGGGGTCATTTTGATCCCAAAGTATTATTAACCTCAAAAACCATAATTTACACTCATTTTCAGTCTATTCTGAATACCTCACACCTCACAATATTATTTTTAGTCCTAAAATTTGCACCGAGGTCGCTGTGTGAGTAAGATAAGCGACCCTAGTGGCCGACACAAACACCGGGCCCATCTAGGAGTGGCACTGCAGTGTCACGCAGGATGTCCCTTCCAAAAAACCCTCCCCAAACAGCACATGACGCAAAGAAAAAAAGAGGCGCAATGAGGTAGCTGTGTGAGTAAGATTAGCGACCCTAGTGGCCGACACAAACACCGGGCCCATCTAGGAGTGGCACTGCAGTGTCACGCAGGATGGCCCTTCCAAAAAACCCTCCCCAAACAGCACATGACGCAAAGAAAAAAAGAGGCGCAATGAGGTAGCTGTGTGAGTAAGATTAGCGACCCTAGTGGCCGACACAAACACCGGGCCCATCTAGGAGTGGCACTGCAGTGTCACGCAGGATGGCCCTTCCAAAAAACCCTCCCCAAACAGCACATGACGCAAAGAAAAAAAGAGGCGCAATGAGGTAGCTGACTGTGTGAGTAAGATTAGCGACCCTAGTGGCCGACACAAACACCGGGCCCATCTAGGAGTGGCACTGCAGTGTCACGCAGGATGTCCCTTCCAAAAAACCCTCCCCAAACAGCACATGACGCAAAGAAAAAAAGAGGCGCAATGAGGTAGCTGTGTGAGTAAGATTAGCGACCCTAGTGGCCGACACAAACACCGGGCACATCTAGGAGTGGCACTGCAGTGTCACGCAGGATGTCCCTTCCAAAAAACCCTCCCCAAACAGCACATGACGCAAAGAAAAAAAGAGGCGCAATGAGGTAGCTGTGTGAGTAAGATTAGCGACCCTAGTGGCCGACACAAACACCGGGCCCATCTAGGAGTGGCACTGCAGTGTCACGCAGGATGTCCCTTCCAAAAAACCCTCCCCAATCAGCACATGATGCAAAGAAAAAGAAAAGAAAAAAGAGGTGCAAGATGGAATTATCCTTGGGCCCTCCCACCCACCCTTATGTTGTATAAACAAAACAGGACATGCACACTTTAACCAACCCATCATTTCAGTGACAGGGTCTGCCACACGACTGTGACTGATATGACGGGTTGGTTTGGACCCCCCCCAAAAAAGAAGCAATTAATCTCTCCTTGCACAAACTGGCTCTACAGAGGCAAGATGTCCACCTCATCTTCACCCTCCGATATATCACCGTGTACATCCCCCTCCTCACAGATTATCAATTCGTCCCCACTGGAATCCACCATCTCAGCTCCCTGTGTACTTTGTGGAGGCAATTGCTGCTGGTCAATGTCTCCGCGGAGGAATTGATTATAATTCATTTTAATGAACATCATCTTCTCCACATTTTCTGGATGTAACCTCGTACGCCGATTGCTGACAAGGTGAGCGGCAGCACTAAACACTCTTTCGGAGTACACACTTGTGGGAGGGCAACTTAGGTAGAATAAAGCCAGTTTGTGCAAGGGCCTCCAAATTGCCTCTTTTTCCTGCCAGTATAAGTACGGACTGTGTGACGTGCCTACTTGGATGCGGTCACTCATATAATCCTCCACCATTCTATCAATGTTGAGAGAATCATATGCAGTGACAGTAGACGACATGTCCGTAATCGTTGTCAGGTCCTTCAGTCCGGACCAGATGTCAGCATCAGCAGTCGCTCCAGACTGCCCTGCATCACCGCCAGCGGGTGGGCTCGGAATTCTGAGCCTTTTCCTCGCACCCCCAGTTGCGGGAGAATGTGAAGGAGGAGATGTTGACAGGTCGCGTTCCACTTGACTTGACAATTTTGTCACCAGCAGGTCTTTCAACCCCAGCAGACCTGTGTCTGCCGGAAAGAGAGATCCAAGGTAGGCTTTAAATCTAGGATCGAGCACGGTGGCCAAAATGTAGTGCTCTGATTTCAACAGATTGACCACCCGTGAATCCTTGTTAAGCGAATTAAGGGCTGCATCCACAAGTCCCACATGCCTAGCGGAATCGCTCCGTGTTAGCTCCTCCTTCAATGCCTCCAGCTTCTTCTGCAAAAGCCTGATGAGGGGAATGACCTGACTCAGGCTGGCAGTGTCTGAACTGACTTCACGTGTGGCAAGTTCAAAGGGCATCAGAACCTTGCACAACGTTGAAATCATTCTCCACTGCACTTGAGACAGGTGCATTCCACCTACTATATCGTGCTCAATTGTATAGGCTTGAATGGCCTTTTGCTGCTCCTCCAACCTCTGAAGCATAAAGAGGGTTGAATTCCACCTCGTTACCACTTCTTGCTTCAGATGATGGCAGGGCAGGTTCAGTAGTTTTTGGTGGTGCTCCAGTTTTCTGTACGTGGTGCCTGTACGCCGAAAGTGTCCCGCAATTCTTCTGGCCACCGACAGCATCTCTTGCACGCCCCTGTCGTTTTTTAAAAAATTCTGCACCACCAAATTCAAGGTATGTGCAAAACATGGGACGTGCTGGAATTGGCCCAGATTTAATGCACACACAATATTGCTGGCGTTGTCCGATGCCACAAATCCACAGGAGAGTCCAATTGGGGTAAGCCATTCCGCGATGATCTTCCTCAGTTGCCGTAAGAGGTTTTCAGCTGTGTGCGTATTCTGGAAAGCGGTGATACAAAGCGTAGCCTGCCTAGGAAAGAGTTGGCGTTTGCGAGATGCTGCTACTGGTGCCGCCGCTGCTGTTCTTGCGGCGGGAGTCCATACATCTACCCAGTGGGCTGTCACAGTCATATAGTCCTGACCCTGCCCTGCTCCACTTGTCCACATGTCCGTGGTTAAGTGGACATTGGGTACAGCTGCATTTTTTAGGACACTGGTGACTCTTTTTCTGAGGTCTGTGTACATTTTCGGTATCGCCTGCCTAGAGAAATGGAACCTAGATGGTATTTGGTACCGGGGACACAGTACCTCCAACTAGTCTCTAGTTGGCTCTGCAGTAATGATGGATACCGGAACCACGTTTCTCACCACCCAGGATGCCAAGGCCTCAGTTATCCGCTTTGCAGTAGGATGACTGCTGTGATATTTCATCTTCCTCGCAAAGGACTGTTGAACAGTCAATTGCTTACTGGAAGTAGTACAAGTGGGCTTACGACTTCCCCTCTGGGATGACCATCGACTCCCAGCGGCAACAACAGCAGCGCCAGCAGCAGTAGGCGTTACACGCAAGGATGCATCGGAGGAATCCCAGGCAGGAGAGGACTCGTCAGAATTGCCAGTGACATGGCCTGCAGGACTATTGGCATTCCTGGGGAAGGAGGAAATTGACACTGAGGGAGTTGGTGGGGTGGTTTGCGTGAGCTTGGTTACAAGAGGAAGGGATTTACTGGTCAGTGGACTGCTTCCGCTGTCACCCAAAGTTTTTGAACTTGTCACTGACTTATTATGAATGCGCTGCAGGTGACGTATAAGGGAGGATGTTCCGAGGTGGTTAACGTCCTTACCCCTACTTATTACAGCTTGACAAAGGGAACACACGGCTTGACACCTGTTGTCTGCATTTCTGGTGAAATACCTCCACACCGAACTGATCGAAGAGCTGATTTTTTTGGTATTTTCACCTGGCATGTAAACGGCCATATTCCTCCCACGGACAACAGGTGTCTCCCCGGGTGCCTGACTTAAACAAACCACCTCACCATCAGAATCCTCCTGGTCAATTTCCTCCCCAGCGCCAGCAACACCCATATCCTCCTCATCCTGGTGTACTTCAACACTGACATCTTCAATCTGACTATCAGGAACTGGACTGCGGGTGCTCCTTCCAGCACTTGCAGGGGGCGTGCAAATGGTGGAAGGCGCATGCTCTTCACGTCCAGTGTTGGGAAGGTCAGGCATCGCAACCGACACAATTGGACTCTCCTTGTGGATTTGGGATTTCGAAGAATGCACAGTTCTTTGCTGTGCTGCTTTTGCCAGCTTGAGTCTTTTCATTTTTCTAGCGAGAGGCTGAGTGCTTCCATCCTCATGTGAAGCTGAACCACTAGCCATGAACATAGGCCAGGGTCTCAGCCGTTCCTTGCCACTCCGTGTGGTAAATGGCATATTGGCAAGTTTACGCTTCTCCTCCGACAATTTTATTTTAGGTTTTGGAGTCCTTTTTTTACTGATATTTGGTGTTTTGGATTTGACATGCTCTGTACTATGACATTGGGCATCGGCCTTGGCAGACGACGTTGCTGGCATTTCATCGTCTCGGCCATGACTAGTGGCAGCAGCTTCAGCACGAGGTGGAAGTGGATCTTGATCTTTCCCTAATTTTGGAACCTCAACATTTTTGTTCTCCATATTTTAATAGGCACAACTAAAAGGCACCTCAGGTAAACAATGGAGATGGATGGATTGGATACTAGTATACAATTATGGACGGGCTGCCGAGTGCCGACACAGAGGTAGCCACAGCCGTGAACTACCGCACTGTACTGTGTCTGCTGCTAATATATAGACTGGTTGATAAAGAGATAGTATACTCGTAACTAGTATGTATGTATAAAGAAAGAAAAAAAAACCACGGTTAGGTGGTATATACAATTATGGACGGGCTGCCGAGTGCCGACACAGAGGTAGCCACAGCCGTGAACTACCGCACTGTACTGTGTCTGCTGCTAATATAGACTGGTTGATAAAGAGATAGTATACTCGTAACTAGTATGTATGTATAAAGAAAGAAAAAAAAACCACGGTTAGGTGGTATATACAATTATGGACGGGCTGCCGAGTGCCGACACAGAGGTAGCCACAGCCGTGAACTACCGCACTGTACTGTGTCTGCTGCTAATATATAGACTGGTTGATAAAGAGATAGTATACTCGTAACTAGTATGTATGTATGTATAAAGAAAGAAAAAAAAACCACGGTTAGGTGGTATATACAATTATGGACGGGCTGCCGAGTGCCGACACAGAGGTAGCCACAGCCGTGAACTACCGCACTGTACTGTGTCTGCTGCTAATATATAGACTGGTTGATAAAGAGATAGTATACTCGTAACTAGTATGTATGTATAAAGAAAGAAAAAAAAACCACGGTTAGGTCACTGGTATATACAATTATGGACGGGCTGCGGAGTGCCGACACAGAGGTAGCCACAGCCGTGAACTACCGCACTGTACTGTGTCTGCTGCTAATATATAGACTGGTTGATAAAGAGATAGTATACTCGTAACTAGTATGTATGTATAAAGAAAGAAAAAAAAACCACGGTTAGGTGGTATATACAATTATGGACGGGCTGCCGAGTGCCGACACAGAGGTAGCCACAGCCGTGAACTACCGCACTGTACTGTGTCTGCTGCTAATATATAGACTGGTTGATAAAGAGATAGTATACTCGTAACTAGTATGTATGTATAAAGAAAGAAAAAAAAACCACGGTTAGGTGGTATATACAATTATGGACGGGCTGCCGAGTGCCGACACAGAGGTAGCCACAGCCGTGAACTACCGCACTGTACTGTGTCTGCTGCTAATATAGACTGGTTGATAAAGAGATAGTATACTCGTAACTAGTATGTATGTATAAAGAAAGAAAAAAAAACCACGGTTAGGTCACTGGTATATACAATTATGGACGGGCTGCCGAGTGCTGACACAGAGGTAGCCACAGCCGTGAACTACCGCACTGTACTGTGTCTGCTGCTAATATATAGACTGGTTGATAAAGAGATAGTATACTCGTAACTAGTATGTATGTATAAAGAAAGAAAAAAAAACCACGGTTAGGTCACTGGTATATACAATTATGGACGGGCTGCCGAGTGCCGACACAGAGGTAGCCACAGCCGTGAACTACCGCACTGTACTGTGTCTGCTGCTAATATATAGACTGGTTGATAAAGAGATAGTATACTCGTAACTAGTATGTATGTATAAAGAAAGAAAAAAAAACCACGGTTAGGTGGTATATACAATTATGGACGGGCTGCCGAGTGCCGACACAGAGGTAGCCACAGCCGTGAACTACCGCACTGTACTGTGTCTGCTGCTAATATAGACTGGTTGATAAAGAGATAGTATACTCGTAACTAGTATGTATGTATAAAGAAAGAAAAAAAAACCACGGTTAGGTGGTATATACAATTATGGACGGGCTGCCGAGTGCCGACACAGAGGTAGCCACAGCCGTGAACTACCGCACTGTACTGTGTCTGCTGCTAATATATAGACTGGTTGATAAAGAGATAGTATACTCGTAACTAGTATGTATGTATAAAGAAAGAAAAAAAAACCACGGTTAGGTCACTGGTATATACAATTATGGACGGGCTGCGGAGTGCAGACACAGAGGTAGCCACAGCCGTGAACTACCGCACTGTACTGTGTCTGCTGCTAATATATAGACTGGTTGATAAAGAGATAGTATACTCGTAACTAGTATGTATGTATAAAGAAAGAAAAAAAAACCACGGTTAGGTGGTATATACAATTATGGACGGGCTGCCGAGTGCCGACACAGAGGTAGCCACAGCCGTGAACTACCGCACTGTACTGTGTCTGCTGCTAATATATAGACTGGTTGATAAAGAGATAGTATACTCGTAACTAGTATGTATGTATAAAGAAAGAAAAAAAAACCACGGTTAGGTCACTGGTATATACAATTATGGACGGGCTGCCGAGTGCCGACACAGAGGTAGCCACAGCCGTGAACTACCGCACTGTACTGTGTCTGCTGCTAATATAGACTGGTTGATAAAGAGATAGTATACTCGTAACTAGTATGTATGTATAAAGAAAGAAAAAAAAACCACGGTTAGGTCACTGGTATATACAATTATGGACGGGCTGCCGAGTGCCGACACAGAGGTAGCCACAGCCGTGAACTACCGCACTGTACTGTGTCTGCTGCTAATATATAGACTGGTTGATAAAGAGATAGTATACTCGTAACTAGTATGTATGTATAAAGAAAGAAAAAAAAACCACGGTTAGGTCACTGGTATATACAATTATGGACGGGCTGCCGAGTGCCGACACAGAGGTAGCCACAGCCGTGAACTACCGCACTGTACTGTGTCTGCTGCTAATATATAGACTGGTTGATAAAGAGATAGTATACTCGTAACTAGTATGTATGTATAAAGAAAGAAAAAAAAACCACGGTTAGGTCACTGGTATATACAATTATGGACGGGCTGCCGAGTGCCGACACAGAGGTAGCCACAGCCGTGAACTACCGCACTGTACTGTGTCTGCTGCTAATATATAGACTGGTTGATAAAGAGATAGTATACTCGTAACTAGTATGTATGTATGTATAAAGAAAGAAAAAAAAACCACGGTTAGGTCACTGGTATATACAATTATGGACGGGCTGCCGAGTGCCGACACAGAGGTAGCCACAGCCGTGAACTACCGCACTGTACTGTGTCTGCTGCTAATATAGACTGGTTGATAAAGAGATAGTATACTACTAATATTATATACTGGTGGTCAGGTCACTGGTCACTAGTCACACTGGCAGTGGCACTCCTGCAGCAAAAGTGTGCACTGTTTAATTTTAATATAATATTATGTACTCCTGGCTCCTGCTATAACCTATAACTGGCACTGCAGTAGTGCTCCCCAGTCTCCCCCACAATTATAAGCTGTGTGAGCTGAGCAGTCAGACAGATATATAATATATATAGATGATGCAGCACACTGGCCTGAGCCTGAGCAGTGCACACAGATATGGTATGTGACTGAGTCACTGTGTGCTGTGTATCGCTTTTTTCAGGCAGAGAACGGATTATAAATAAAAGTGGTGGTCACTGGTCACTATCAGCAAAACTCTGCACTGTACACTACTGAGTACTCCTAATGCTCCCCAAAATTAGTAAATCAAGTGTCTAAACGGAGAGGACGCCAGCCACGTCCTCTCCCTATCAATCTCAATGCACGTGTGAAAATGGCGGCGACGCACGGCTCCTTATATAGAATCCGAGTCTCGCGATAGAATCCGAGCCTCGCGAGAATCCGACAGCGTCATGATGACGTTCGGGCGCGCTCGGGTTAACCAAGCAAGGCGGGAAGATCCGAGTCGCTCGGACTCGTGAAAAAAAACATGAAGTTCTGGCGGGTTCGGATTCAGAGAAACCGAACCCGCTCATCTCTAATGTAATGTTGGTCTGGTCATAAATGCCCTGCAATGCCATATAAACTCAAGAATGCAATATATGTAATCTCCACCACTGTCAGTAAGCCAAAGATGTTTTCTCATGTCTCGCACATGAACATCATTCTGTCTATCACACAGCATAGAGGATTATGGGAGTTATTCAGATATGAACGCAGATGTGTTCATCTCTGCACATGCTGAGGGCCGCCCAGCACAGGGCAAGGCCGCCCAGCATGTGTAAGGCCGTCTCCCGATGCATCCGCAATTTAATTGCGGACGCATCGCAGCACAACCTGGCTGCGCTGTCAGGAAATCAGCGGCAATTTCTTTTTTCGGAGTGGCTGCGTATGACATCATGCAGCCGCCCTGAAAATGGTCCCAGCCCACCTCCATTTTCCGATGCTGCCCCCGCAACACTGTAACCCTGCCCCCGCAACGCCATCGCCTGTTAATCACATTGTGGTCGCATCCAACGGGGATGCAACCGCAATGTGTATAGCCACGTAGCCGCTGCGCAGGCACAGTTTGCCCCCCTATATCGGACCAGATCCTTCACTTGTCCTGTGTAATATATAAATCATCACATAATTATGCATGTACATCTATACAAAGTCCCATAAACATGGACATATGAGCTGCAAATCTTGTGTGTACCTTGTAAATGCAATTTCTTTTTTTGTAACCTGCAACTCTGCTCTAACTTTGTATCAGGAACACATACTGTACAGTTTCAAATAACATGTAATCAGTGTATTTGTGTGTGTGTGTGTGTGTGTGTGTGTGGGGGGGGGGGAATGAGTGTACACTTGATCAAAGCTTCTTAGCCACTGTAATTCCCATATGTTCCCAAGTACATTTCATTAATTTAAAGCTAATTACCGTATATTTTTGTGTTTAAGAAATCAAATGATATATTCAGAGAATGGCAAGTGGCAGCTTCTCATTAGCTGGCGGTCCGGTAGTCGTGAATGGTGCACAATCAGCGCCAGCCTCTCTCTCAATCTCTCTGCATGACGCATGCGTAGTATTGTACAAACAAACAGAGAAGAGGTTATACCAGCGCATAGATGGATACATTTAAAAATACTTATTCCACAATTGGAAACACAGCAGTGGTGTTGTATCCTTGTCACCTTTTTCTTAAACAGATCACACATGAATCAAGAGAGAAAAAGATATGCATAGTGTAATAACGTTTTAATATACCACATACAATGATAAAAAACAGATGTAAATAAATGAAAAGGTTCAGCTGATACAATGTTAAAAATACAAGATGTTGCACCGAAGGTGCCTGTATTAGAGGCTGAGTGAAAAATCCACAATTACCAATGTTGTCAGAGAACTATTTTACAAGTTCTCAAATAGGCATCTGTAGTGAATACTCCATAAGTGGCAACAGCATTCATATAAACTTAAGGCCCATACACACTTGACGATAAAATGAGCGACGTCGTTCATTTCAGCCCTCATCAACGACGTCGCTCATTATATCGTCAAGTGTGTATGCATCCGACGACCACCAATGCGCGGTCCCGCGGGATGTTAACGACCCTCGCTTATCTGTGGAGCATGTATGCTCAATTGCCACTATGGTCGTTACCGACCAGAGACGTCTATTGAATGTGTATAGTGTGAACGACCAACGACCAACGACCAAGCCACTGTTCACCAGCCCTGTTCCCAGCTCATTATTTTAATAAACTGTTCAGCTTGGATGCTTCAACGATGAATGGTCTTTGGTCTTTTGTCGTTGGTAGTGTGTATGCTCATGTCGTTTGCTCAGCTGTTCAAGGGAAGTTCAAGGGAAGTCGTTAACGACGGTCGTTAACGACGTGTGCATCGTCAAGTGTGTATGGGTCTTAAGACTTTGGAGTATCCTTAACAGACTCGCACAGTGGATATTTACCAGTTAGATGAAAAGAACTGGCAACGGACAGTTCTTACAAGCATATGTACAAAGTTCCCGGGCTGCAGCTCCAGGCTTGGCATATGTGTCCACTCCAACAGTCCTCCGTTTTCCCCCGTCATGGCACACACGCGTTCCGACCCTCGCCGGGGTCTTTCTCAAGGTAAACCTCACAAAGGATTAGTGTGTCCATGGTCCCAGCGCTCTAGTCTCTAGACAGAAAACAGACTACAAGTCCCATGACTCTTAACGCGGGGACCATTGTTCCTACTTCCTCTCATGTAGTGTATCCCATAATTTTGGTCCCAGCGCTTCAGGTCTCAATATAGTGAATAAACTACAAGTCCCATGACTCATAGCGCGGGGACCATCATTTCCATTTCCTCCCGTACAGCGCGTCCCGTTGTCATGGTAACCTGTCTCGTGGAGGGATCTATGTTTTAATCTCGAATAGAAACATAACAAGGAATCGGTTTTCAAAAACAGCATTTGAGAAATTAAACAATAAAAATTTGGTCTCCAGTAAAGAGAAATATTAACTCCCACACCACATCACAATCAATATATTGGGCATATTCCTCACCTTTACAGTAAAGCCCAGAAAAGTGATTTAGAGATGGAGAGGTATGGGAAAAATAGGGAAAGAATGGAGAAAAATAGGGGAGTATTTAAAGGAACCATTTAACCTCGAAATCAGTATTTAAACCGCCTGGTTTCAGGGTCCCCAGATCATAAATTCTTTTCATTTCCGCTTTTGCTAATTGAGCTCCCAAATCCTTTTTCCTCCATTGTCCTTTTACCCACTGAATACCGATGAAATGATTTATAGCTGTAGTGGAACAATCGTGGCATGTCCGGAAATGATCTGACAATGCATGGCTTTCCATGCCATTTCTAATGTTTCTGAGATGCTCCCCAATTTGGACTTTAAGGGGCCTCAGTGTTCTGCCTATATATGAAAGGCCACAAGTACATTCAATGCTATAAATTACATTCTTTGTATGACATGTAATAAACTCATTGATTTCCCAGGTCTGGTTATTAATTATTACCTGGTAGATTTTACCCGTACTGTTTGCTCTGGTTGCCTTGCATCCTACACAGGAACCGCACCTGAAGAAGCCTTTAGTTTTCATTCCTGCCGATGGTTTTTTTAATGGCAGGGCACTTCTCACTAGATTAGTACCTATATTCGGTGCTTTTCTGTAGCTATATTTAGGTCTTTCAGGTAATGGCTTGCCTATAACCGGATCCTGTTTCAAGATCTTCCAATTTCTCCTAATTGACTGTTCCACCAATTTATGTTGTTTGTTATAGGTGGTGATGAATGCCCATTCATACTCTCCTGACTTTCCCCTTTTCCCGTCTCTTTGTTTTGTCTTAAGTAATTCACTTCTTGGAATATTATAGACCTCTTCCTTTAACATTTCAAGTTTGGTTTGGTCATAACCACTTGCTTGAAATTTTGCACAGAGTTGATTCGCCTGGTTAAGAAATACTTCATTTTGGGAACAGTTCCTCTTTACTCGCCTCAATTGTCCCCCCCGGTATAGAACCCAGCCAGTCTTGATGGTGACAACTGTCTGCCCTTATTTAGCAGATAGAGTCTGTCAGTTTAGTGTCATTTTGTCTGTAAACCATCATTGTTGACATAGATGGAGACGTCTAAAAAGTTTACCGTCTTTTTACTACTATGGAAGGTGAACTCTATATTTGATGTATTATTATTTAGGTATGTACAGAATTCATTTAAAGATGTTCCCTCGCCTTTCCAGACGAATAATACATCATCTATATACCTAGACCAGGACACCAGGTTCGCTCCGTTGGGATGGTCCCCCCAATATGGGTTTCCTCCCATTGTCCCAAGAAGATATTAGCATAACTAGGAACAAACCTGGTGCCCATGGCTGTCCCAATCTTCTGTATATAGAATTGTTAAGCGAACACAAAGTATATATTTGTCAAGATGAACCTCACAGCTTCTACTAAAAATTCCTGTAGACCTGAAGTCAAGTCACTGCTCTTTAAACATTTTGTAATTGCTAAAATCCCTTCTTGATGGTCAATAATGGTGTATAACGCTCGTATATCTGCTGTCACAAGAATGTAATCATCCTGCCATTTGATAGTCTCAACTAAATTTAAGAGTGCTGTCGTGTCCTTAAGGTGTGACTTATTACGGACCACTAAGGGTTGTAAATAGAAGTCGATGAATTCGGACAATTGTGTGGCGGCTGTGTCCCAACGCAGAGCTGCAGCATACGTTGCTAAGGAGAGAGTAGTGGCTTCAGGATCGGAGTCAGTAGCGCCGGGTGAGGCCATCCTGTCGTACACTCACCCACCCGGGTACAGCTGTGTGGGCCTATCTGATGCCTATGCATGCGGTTTACATGGTCTGCCAGCAGTGAGTGAATGGGCAGCAATGTACACTGTCAGCTCTGTCCTCCTTTTACTCTTACCGACCTTGTTTTTGTTTTACACCTTAGTATTTTATAGACAGATAATGGGGCCTATTTATTATATTAGCGATAATATCTCATAGCAGTGATTTGGCAGTGGGTTTAGTGGCTATTTATCATTGCCCCTGAGCCAGGACAGCTGCTGTGATAAGATTTGTATGACGCTACAGAGCACTTGTGACCCCTAATAAATATGAGATCACTGTAAAATGTTGTAAATGACTCATTTTAGTTTGAATTCATCAGGCAGAAATGGGGGTGAGATGGGGAGGGGTGAGAGGTGCAGGCAGTGAGATGGGGCAGTGAGAGGCACCAGGGTGAGATAGGGGAGTGAGATGTGCAGGGGGTGAGATGGGGGAGTGAGGCACAGGGAGTGAGAGGTGTAGGGGGTAAGTAAAGGAGAGAAAGATTCAGATGATCAGACACAAAGGAGAGCATATAGGGAGTAAGGGATACCTAGGATGAAGAAATGGACACATGAGGAGAGTGACAGACAAAGGAAACAAGAAAGCAGAAGGGGCACATACAAGACATAAGAGAGATGAGCAAAGGTTGTTCAACATATACTGCTATATTGTGAATGGAATCTAAAAATAGGAGGAGGGCACTGCTGTGGGCATTGTGTGTGTAAAGAGTACTAGTATGTGGGGCGGGCAACGTGAATATGATTGTGCTACTGTGAGGCATTATTTTGAATTGGGGCACTTTTGTGTGGCCACGCCCCTTCCTTGCGAGGCCACACCCCTTTCAGTGACGCGATAAGTGGGAGGGATCGTGGGGAGGTGAGTTCCCTCACCTCTCGAGGACCACTTTAAGTCCTGTGTGAAACCATTGTGGTGCCACAGAAATAACGGATAATAATAATTATTATTATTATTATTATTATTATTATTATTATTATTATTATTATACTGATAATTACTTCAATTAGCAAAGTGAATACAATCTAAGGAATTTCGAGAAGCTTTAGAATGTAATATAAATAATAGGTGAAAACATTTTGCCCATAGAAAACAAGTTTGATATGTGCGTTTGTGGAGGTAGCAGGTATCTACTGTGATATGAGAAATCTTGTGTAAAGCTAGACATACACACCCTTGCTTTGCATCAACAGTTATGTTTTAACGTTGATAATTTAACACAAGAAAATCCCACAAAGGAGTCTTTTGTCTATACATTCTATGGTAAGCTCAAGCTTGCAAGATCCAGAACCCTACGCTTTGCGGAACTTGTTACATACGGTGTGGACTATTAGGCTCTTGACTGGAAAGCGGGTGTAGTCCAGCGACAATTTTTTCTGCCCTTAAACATGCGACACAGCACTTTCCATGTATTATAAGGGCAGGTCTGCTTGATAAATAGGCCCTTTAACCACTAGGACATCTGCCATGTCATCATCATAAATTGAAAACCAATTCTGTAGCTCAGGCTGCTTAGCAGGCTCTGTCCGTGTATGGTCATCAACAAGGGTGTGGCTACAAAAGGTGCAGGGAGTGTGGCTGCTACAGGGCCCAGGAAGCTTCTGGGTCCTGGCCCTCTCTTGGGACACATCTGCTGTCCCGGCCGGCTCCGTCTCTACTCACTCTCATTGATGCTGGGAGGAGGCATGGTTGAGCCTACAGGGACATACCCGGACCATGGCTATGTCTCCTCCCTGTTTAAGTCAATGAGAAGAGATGGAGCTGGCCAGAAGAGTAGAGATGTTCCTGCAGTGCACATAACTGAAAAGCAGCCACGGTGCTCTGAAGGTGAGGGCCCGCCTATTAACTCTGACCAAAGTGGGAGGGGGGTGATGGAGGGAGGGAGCGGAATGGACTCTAAGCACTCTTCTACCGGGGGGGGGGGGGGGAGAGCATGGGTTGGAACTCGGAGTAGTAAGCCAGGGTGGGGGGGGGGGAGTTAGGGGCTGGGGTCTGCGCTGGGAGGCCCGTGAAAATTGTGCTATGGGGCCTCCAAAGGTATAGCTAGGCCTCTGGTCATTATTACATGAAATCTTTAGATTCAGACCTATAATTAACCAGTAAGGTAAGTTAACAATTTGGTCACACACATGGAGAGTTCATTACACCAGATCTGGTTATCTATGCCAGAAGTTTTCAAACCAGTCCTCAAGGCACCCCAATGGTCCAGGTGTTAAGTTTATCTATGCTTGACCACAGGTCACTTAATAAGCGCCTCAGTCAATTTCATTTAACCATCTGTGCTGAGCCATGGATATACCCAAAACCTGGACCGTTGGGGTGCCTTGAGGACTGTGTTTGAGAAACTCTGGTCTATGCATCAGCCCAAATTATTTGATTTTGATGTTGAGCAAAATGCAAATGCTGTCTACCACGTACAGGTCAGAAATGCAACTGAAGCCTAACTGTAGGGTGAAGCTACAAGTCCAAGAGGCAGATGTACTAAGCCTTGAAGAGTGATAAGGTGGAGAGAGATAAAGTACCAGCCAATCAGCTCTTGACATTTTTCAAACACAGCCTGTAATCTGGCAGTTGGAAGCTGATTGGCTGGTATTTTATCGCTCTCCATTTTATCACTCTCTAATGCTGGGTACGTACTGGCCGTTCAATGGAAGAGACGATATATTAGTGTGTACCAAAGATATGTCTGTGAACGCCGTCATTCACAGACATATTGCATCGGCTCAGCTGCACACACAATGACCAATATATCTCATTATTGTGTTTTATGGGTGGTCAGCCAACCGCCCATACACATGCTGCATCAGCTGGCGGTGATTGGCGGCTGAACTGGGCGGGCACATGTAAATGCCTGCCCAGTTTGTGACATCAGTCACGACGGATCGGGCAGTGTGTATGCACAACACAGTGCCCGATGTGGCTATATATATATCTTCAGATCCATTGATCTGCAGATATATCTACCAGTGTGTACCCAGCCATTTTACCCCAAATCAGAAAATCTAATGCACTTTATAGGTGGGATGTAGTAAGATGGCGGTCACATTCAACCACATTCCGCATTGATACTTATCACATATGTCCTAACATATGCGATTAGTATCGCAATGCGGTAAGAGCTGCCCCCTGAGGTACCTGCGTTGCCGGGTGAGAGGGTGTGCTGTGGTCTCTGTCACCTCCCAGCCCCAGGAGGTGATATCTGCAGTTAGTCCCTGGCTCTAGAATGTCAGATGCCTTTGTTGCTGGGGAAGGAGGAGTTTTGGTTCTGGGACCAAAAGGTCTATTTATGAAACAGTGAAAAGTGTGGAGAAGTGAGCCAGTGGAGAAGATTTTCATGGCAACCAATCAGCTGCTACGTATAAATTTATGGAATCACTGCTTCATGAATAAACCCCCAAAACTGGAGGTTGCCTGGATACAGGTATGCGGGAGGGGGGGATGTCAGCGTGAGCGGCGTTTGGCGGTGTAGGCGACGGGATGCAGTAAGAAGACTAGATAGATAGATAGATAGATAGACAGACAGACAGACAGACAGAAAGATAGATAGATAGATAGATAGATAGATAGATAGATAGATAGATAGATAGATAGATAGATAGATAGATAGATACTGTAGATAGACAATCAGACAGACAGGACTGTCAAGAGTGTACATGGCCTAGGTACTGGACGGTGTGGCCACGTCCTTTAAAAGAAAATCTTTGATGAAAATGTTATGTTCCACGTGTGCTGCACCCCTCACTCTCTCTGCTACACACACTCACCGCGGCACTGGACTTTTCCTGGTACATGTGCCGGAATTTGCGAGTTCACCAAGACAGTCAGGACTCAGGAGGAACACCCATGTTAGAAGACTAGGCAGGGACAAAGAGGAGGGGGGGGGGAAATGCAGTGCTACAAAGGGAGACAATGTTCCCCTAAGTAGCTGGCCTGAGCCCCCACCGAGCCCATCAAACCATCCCGGACCTGGGTATAGTACCCATTCCCCACCCCACTGAGCATCTAGATAGATAGATAGATAGATAGATAGATAGATAGATAGATAGATAGATAGATAGATAGATAGATAGATAGATAGATAGATAGATAGATAGATAGATAGAG
This sequence comes from Pseudophryne corroboree, assembly GCF_028390025.1. Taxonomy (NCBI): domain Eukaryota; kingdom Metazoa; phylum Chordata; class Amphibia; order Anura; family Myobatrachidae; genus Pseudophryne; species Pseudophryne corroboree. The sequence continues at coordinate 331,083,276 of NC_086451.1, forward strand.
ATAGACAGACAGACAGACAGATGTGAAGGGGATTTGGAAATGGGATTGATGCTACATGTGTCCTGATGTTACATGTGTGCTTGTTTCTGCTTTCAGTGATTAAATTACTTATCTGAGGTTGGTGTAAAATAATTTTGAAGCTTCTTACACCCAAACAATTCAATATTTGTTACATAGACTTACATGACTGCAAATTTGACAATATGTTGTTTTAAGGATTATCATAGAAAATACATTACTGACAAGTCGTCATGCCTTGTAAGTTTTAAGATTTTCTGTCTGAGAAAACTTCCTGTGCTAAAATGTAAAAAATAAATAAAGTGACATAGATATTTTTAACCTTGCGTGCTACCGTGTCTGGGGATTAACAGAGCCATGAAAATAGTGTAACCGACATGAGTCAGAGAATGATAAATGTGAGTTGGACATCTTATATAAAAATGCAGCAATTTGAATAAAACTAGTAATATTTTTATACCAGAGCTCAATAACTCAGGTTACAGGGGTTCAATATATTTATTGAAATTCATACATATATTCTTTAACTCAGAGAAATCAGGTTGTTATTCTAAATAAATCCTGTGCAGTTTAATTTGTTTTAGCTCATGCACAGGAGCAGGCTTTAGTAGGGGTCAGAAAGAAATCCTGGTCCACTGCACTGACTTTACGTTTTATTAAAACAAATAAATAAAACAAGCAAACAAAAAATCTTAGTAACAAAAGAGATCAAATCAACCTTATAAATAAAGCATTGGATAATTATCACTATTATCATATCATTGATGAATACAGATTAAATAATAATAGGCCTGATTCAGAGTTGTATGCAAATTAGTGATGTGCACCGGACATTTTTCGGGTTTTGTGTTTTGGTTTTGGATTCGGTTCCGCGGCCGTGTTTTGGATTCGGACGCGTTTTGGCAAAAGCTCCCTGAAAATTTTTTGTCGGATTCAGGTGTGTTTTGGATTCGGGTGTTTTTTTACAAAACCCCCTCAAAAACAGGTTAAATCATAGAATTTGGGGGTCATTTTGATCCCATAGTATTATTAACCTCAATAACCATAATTTACACTCATTTTCAGTCTATTCTGAACACCTCACACCTCACAATACTATTTTTAGTCCTAAAATTTGCACCAAGGTCGCTGGATGACTAAGCTAAGCGACACAAGTGGCCGACACAAACACCTGGCCCATCTAGGAGTGGCACTGCAGTATCAGACAGGATGGCACTTCAAAAAAATAGTCCCCAAACAGCACATGATGCAAAGAAAAAAAGAGGCGCAATGAGGTAGCTGTGTGACTAAGCTAAGCGACCCAAGTGGCCGACACAAACACCTGGCCCATCTAGGAGTGGCACTGCAGTGTCAGACAGGATGGCACTTCAAAAAAATAGTCCCCAACAGCACATGATGCAAAGAAAAAAAGAGGCGCTATGAGGTAGCTGTGTGACTAAGCTAAGCGACCCAAGTGGCTGACACAAACACCTGGCCCATCTAGGAGTGGCATTGCAATGTCAGACAGGATGACACTTCAAAAAAATAGTCCCCAAACAGCACATGATGCAAAGAAAAAAAGAGGTGCACCAAGGTCGCTGGATGGCTAAGCTAAGCGACACAAGTGGCCGACACAAACACCTGACCCATCTAGGAGTGGCACTGCAGTGTCAGGCAGGATGGCACTTAAAATAAATAGTCCCCAAACAGCACATGATGCAATGAAAAATGAAAGAAAAAAGAGGTGCAAGATGGAATTGTCCTTGGGCCCTCCCACCCACCCTTATGTTGTATAAACAGGACATGCACACTTTAACAAACCCATCATTTCAGCGACAGGGTCTGCCACACAACTGTGACTGAAATGACTGGTTGGTTGGGCCCCCACCAAAAAAGAAGCAATCAATCTCTCCTTGCACAAACTGGCTCTACAGAGGCAAGATGTCCACCTCCTCCTCATCGTCCGATTCCTCACCCCTTTCACTGTGTACATCCCCCTCCTCACAGATTATTAATTTGTCCCCACTGGAATCCACCATCTCAGGTCCCTGTGTACTTTCTGGAGGCAATTGCTGGTGAATGTCTCCACGGAGGAATTGATTATAATTCATTTTGATGAACATCATCTTCTCCACATTTTCTGGAAGTAACCTCGTACGCCGATTGCTGACAAGGTGAGCGGCTGCACTAAACACTCTTTCGGAGTACACACTGGAGGGTGGGCAACTTAGGTAAAATAAAGCCAGTTTCTGCAAGGGCCTCCAAATTGCCTCTTTTTCCTGCCAGTATACGTACGGACTGTCTGACGTGCCTACTTGGATTCGGTCACTCATATAATCCTCCACCATTCTTTCAATGGTGAGAAAAATCACATGCAGTGACAGTAGATGACATGTCAGTAATCGTTGTCAGGTCCTTCAGTCCGGACCAGATGTCAGCACTCGCTCCAGACTGCCCTGCATCACCGCCAGCGGGTGGGCTCGGAATTCTTAGCCTTTTCCTCGCACCCCCAGTTGCGGGAGAATGTGAAGGAGGAGCTGTTAACGGGTCACGTTCCGCTTGACTTGACAATTTTCTCACCAGCAGGTCTTTGAACCTCTGCAGACTGAGGAAAGAGAGATCCAACGTAGGTTTTAAATCTAGGATCGAGCACGGTGGCCAAAATGTAGTGCTCTGATTTCAACAGATTGACAACCCGTGAATCCTGGTTAAGCGAATTAAGGGCTCCATCCACAAGTCCCACATGCCTAGCGGAATTGCTCTGTTTTAGCTCCTCCTTCAATGTCTCCAGCTTCTTCTGCAAAAGCCTGATGAGGGGAATGACCTGACTCAGGCTGGCAGTGTCTGAACTGACTTCACGTGTGGCAAGTTCAAAGGGTTGCAGAACCTTGCACAACGTTGAAATCATTCTCCACTGCGCTTGAGTCAGGTGCATTCCCCCTCCTTTGCCTATATCGTAGGCAGATGTATAGGCTTGAATGGCCTTTTGCTGCTCCTCCATCCTCTGAAGCATATAAAGGGTTGAATTCCACCTCGTTACCACCTCTTGCTTCAGATGATGGCAGGGCAGGTTCAGGACTGTTTGCTGGTGCTCCAGTCTTCGGCACGCAGTGGCTGAATGCCAAAAGTGGCCCGCAATTCTTTGGGCCACCGACAGCATCTCTTGCACGCCCCTGTCGTTTTTTAAATAATTCTGCACCACCAAATTCAATGTATGTGCAAAACATGGGGCGTGCTGGAATTTGCCCAGATGTAATGCACACACAATATTGCTGGCATTGTCCGATGTCACAAATTCCCAGGAGAGTCCATTTGGGGTAAGCCATTCTGCGATGATGTTCCTCAGTTTCCGTAAGAGGTTGTCAGCTGTGTGCCTCTTCTGGAAAGCGGTGATACAAAGTGTAGCCTGCCTAGGAACGAGTTGGCGTTTGTGAGATGCTGCTACTGGTGCCGCCGCTGCTGTTCTTGCTGCGGGAGGCAATACATCTACCCAGTGGGCTGTCACAGTCATATAGTCCTGAGTCTGCCCTGCTCCACTTGTCCACATGTCCATGGTTAAGTGGACATTGGGTACAACTGCATTTTTTAGGACACTGGTGACTCTTTTTCTGAGGTCTGTGTACATTTTCGGTATCGCCTGCCTAGAGAAATGGAACCTAGATGGTATTTGGTACCGGGGACACAATCAAGTCTGTAGTTGCCTGTGAATTAACGGTGGATAACGGAAACACGTTTCTTACCGCCCAGGCTGCCAAGGCCTGAGTTATCCGCTTTGCAGCAGGATGACTGCTGTGATATTTCATCTGTCCAACAGTCCTTTGCTTACTGGAAGTAGTACAAGTGGTCTTCCGACTTCCCCTCTGGGATGATGATCGACTCCCAGCAGCAACAACAGCAGCGCCAGCAGCAGTAGGCGTTACACTCAAGGATGCATCGGAGGAATCCCAGGCAGGAGAGGACTCGTCAGACTTGACAGTGACATGGCCTGCAGGACTATTGGCTTTCCTGTGTAAGGAGTAAATTGACACTGAGGGAGTTGGTGGTGTGGTTTGCAGGAGCTTGGTTACAAGAGGAAGGGATTTAGTGGTCAGTGGACTGCTTCCGCTGTCATCCAAAGTTTTTGAACTTGTAACTGACTTATGATGAATGCGCTGCAGGTGACGTATAAGGGAGGATGTTCTGAGGTGGTTAACGTCCTTACCCCTACTTATTACAGCTTGACAAAGGCAACACATGGCTTGACACCAGTTGTCCTCATTTGTGTTAAAATAATTCCACACCGAAGAGGTGATTTTTTTTATAATTTGACCAGGCATGTCAATGGCCATATTCATCCCACGGACAACAGGTGTCTCCCCGGGTGCCTGACTTAAACAAACCACCTCACCATCAGAATCCTCCTTGTCAATTTCCTCCTCAGCGCCAGCAACACCCATATCCTCATCCTGGTGTACTTCAACAGTGACATCTTCAATTTGACTATCAGGAACTGGACTGCGGGTGCTCCTTCCAGCACTTGCAGGGGGCGTGCAAATGGTGGAAGGCGCAAGCTCTTCCCGTCCAGTGTTGGGAAGGTCAGGCATCGCAGCCGACACAATTGGACTCTCCTTGGGGATTTGTGATTTAGAAGAACGCACAGTTCTTTGCTGTGCTTTTGCCAGCTTAAGTCTTTTCATTTTTCTAGCGAGAGGATGAGTGCTTCCATCCTCATGTGAAGCTGAACCACTAGCCATGAACATAGGCCAGGGCCTCAGCCGTTCCTTGCCACTCTGTGTCGTAAATGGCATATTGGCAAGTTTACGCTTCTCCTCAGACGCTTTTAATTTTGATTTTTGGGTCATTTTACTGAACTTTTGTTTTTTGGATTTTACATGCTCTCTACTATGACAATGGGCATCGGCCTTGGCAGACGACGTTGATGGCATTTCATCGTCTCGGCCATGACTAGTGGCAGCAGCTTCAGCACGAGGTGGAAGTGGATCTTGATCTTTCCCTATTTTACCCTCCACATTTTTGTTCTCCATTTTTTAATGTGTGGAATTATTAGAGATGAGCGGGTTCGGTTTCTCTGAATCCGAACCCGCCAGAACTTCATGTTTTTTTTCACGAGTCCGAGCGACTCGGATCTTCCCGCCTTGCTCGGTTAACCCGAGCGCGCCCGAACGTCATCATGACGCTGTCGGATTCTCGCGAGGCTCGGATTCTATCGCGAGACTCGGATTCTATATAAGGAGCCGCGCGTCGCCGCCATTTTCACACGTGCATTGAGATTGATAGGGAGAGGACGTGGCTGGCGTCCTCTCCGTTTAGACACTTGATTTACTAATTTTGGGGAGCATTAGGAGTACTCAGTAGTGTACAGTGCAGAGTTTTGCTGATAGTGACCAGTGACCACCACTTTTATTTATAATCCGTTCTCTGCCTGAAAAAAGCGATACACAGCACACAGTGACTCAGTCACATACATACCATATCTGTGTGCACTGCTCAGGCTCAGGCCAGTGTGCTGCATCATCTATATATATTATATATCTGTCTGACTGCTCAGCTCACACAGCTTATTATTGTGGGGGAGACTGGGGAGCACTACTGCAGTGCCAGTTATAGGTTATAGCAGGAGCCAGGAGTACATAATATTATATTAAAATTAAACAGTGCACACTTTTGCTGCAGGAGTGCCACTGCCAGTGTGACTAGTGACCAGTGACCTGACCACCAGTATATAATATTAGTAGTATACTATCTCTTTATCAACCAGTCTATATTAGCAGCAGACACAGTACAGTGCGGTAGTTCACGGCTGTGGCTACCTCTGTGTCGGCACTCGGCAGCCCGTCCATAATTGTATATACCAGTGACCTAACCGTGGTTTTTTTTTCTTTCTTTATACATACATACTAGTTACGAGTATACTATCTCTTTATCAACCAGTCTATATATTAGCAGCAGACACAGTACAGTGCGGTAGTTCACGGCTGTGGCTACCTCTGTGTCGGCACTCGGCAGCCCGTCCATAATTGTATATACCAGTGACCTAACCGTGGTTTTTTTTTCTTTCTTTATACATACATACTAGTTACGAGTATACTATCTCTTTATCAACCAGTCTATATATTAGCAGCAGACACAGTACAGTGCGGTAGTTCACGGCTGTGGCTACCTCTGTGTCGGCACTCGGCAGCCCGTCCATAATTGTATATACCACCTAACCGTGGTTTTTTTTTCTTTCTTTATACATACATACTAGTTACGAGTATACTATCTCTTTATCAACCAGTCTATATATTAGCAGCAGACACAGTACAGTGCGGTAGTTCACGGCTGTGGCTACCTCTGTGTCGGCACTCCGCAGCCCGTCCATAATTGTATATACCAGTGACCTAACCGTGGTTTTTTTTTCTTTCTTTATACATACATACTAGTTACGAGTATACTATCTCTTTATCAACCAGTCTATATATTAGCAGCAGACACAGTACAGTGCGGTAGTTCACGGCTGTGGCTACCTCTGTGTCGGCACTCGGCAGCCCGTCCATAATTGTATATACCACCTAACCGTGTTTTTTTTTCTTTCTTTATACATACATACTAGTTACGAGTATACTATCTCTTTATCAACCAGTCTATATATTAGCAGCAGACACAGTACAGTGCGGTAGTTCACGGCTGTGGCTACCTCTGTGTCGGCACTCGGCAGCCCGTCCATAATTGTATATACCAGTGACCTAACCGTGGTTTTTTTTTCTTTCTTTATACATACATACTAGTTACGAGTATACTATCTCTTTATCAACCAGTCTATATATTAGCAGCAGACACAGTACAGTGCGGTAGTTCACGGCTGTGGCTACCTCTGTGTCGGCACTCGGCAGCCCGTCCATAATTGTATATACCACCTAACCGTGGTTTTTTTTTCTTTCTTTATACATACATACTAGTTACGAGTATACTATCTCTTTATCAACCAGTCTATATATTAGCAGCAGACACAGTACAGTGCGGTAGTTCACGGCTGTGGCTACCTCTGTGTCGGCACTCCGCAGCCCGTCCATAATTGTATATACCAGTGACCTAACCGTGGTTTTTTTTTCTTTCTTTATACATACATACTAGTTACGAGTATACTATCTCTTTATCAACCAGTCTATATATTAGCAGCAGACACAGTACAGTGCGGTAGTTCACGGCTGTGGCTACCTCTGTGTCGGCACTCCGCAGCCCGTCCATAATTGTATATACCAGTGACCTAACCGTGGTTTTTTTTTCTTTCTTTATACATACATACTAGTTACGAGTATACTATCTCTTTATCAACCAGTCTATATATTAGCAGCAGACACAGTACAGTGCGGTAGTTCACGGCTGTGGCTACCTCTGTGTCGGCACTCGGCAGCCCGTCCATAATTGTATATACCACCTAACCGTGGTTTTTTTTTCTTTCTTTATACATACATACTAGTTACGAGTATACTATCTCTTTATCAACCAGTCTATATATTAGCAGCAGACACAGTACAGTGCGGTAGTTCACGGCTGTGGCTACCTCTGTGTCGGCACTCGGCAGCCCGTCCATAATTGTATACTAGTATCCAATCCATCCATCTCCATTGTTTACCTGAGGTGCCTTTTAGTTGTGCCTATTAAAATATGGAGAACAAAAATGTTGAGGTTCCAAAATTAGGGAAAGATCAAGATCCACTTCCACCTCGTGCTGAAGCTGCTGCCACTAGTCATGGCCGAGACGATGAAATGCCAGCAACGTCGTCTGCCAAGGCCGATGCCCAATGGCATAGTACAGAGCATGTCAAAACCAAAACACCAAATATCAGTAAAAAAAGGACTCCAAAACCTAAAATAAAATTGTCGGAGGAGAAGCGTAAACTTGCCAATATGCCATTTACCACACGGAGTGGCAAGGAACGGCTGAGGCCCTGGCCTATGTTCATGGCTAGTGGTTCAGCTTCACATGAGGATGGAAGCACTCAGCCTCTCGCTAGAAAACTGAAAAGACTCAAGCTGGCAAAAGCACCGCAAAGAACTGTGCGTTCTTTGAAATCCCAAATCCACAAGGAGAGTCCAATTGTGTCGGTTGCGATGCCTGACCTTCCCAACACTGGACGTGAAGAGCATGCGCCTTCCACCATTTGCACGCCCCCTGCAAGTGCTGGAAGGAGCACCCGCAGTCCAGTTCCTGATAGTCAGATTGAAGATGTCAGTGTTGAAGTACACCAGGATGAGGAGGATATGGGTGTTGCTGGCGCTGGGGAGGAAATTGACCAGGAGGATTCTGATGGTGAGGTGGTTTGTTTAAGTCAGGCACCCGGGGAGACACCTGTTGTCCGTGGGAGGAATATGGCCGTTGACATGCCAGGTGAAAATACCAAAAAAATCAGCTCTTCGGTGTGGAGGTATTTCACCAGAAATGCGGACAACAGGTGTCAAGCCGTGTGTTCCCTTTGTCAAGCTGTAATAAGTAGGGGTAAGGACGTTAACCACCTCGGAACATCCTCCCTTATACGTCACCTGCAGCGCATTCATAATAAGTCAGTGACAAGTTCAAAAACTTTGGGTGACAGCGGAAGCAGTCCACTGACCAGTAAATCCCTTCCTCTTGTAACCAAGCTCACGCAAACCACCCCACCAACTCCCTCAGTGTCAATTTCCTCCTTCCCCAGGAATGCCAATAGTCCTGCAGGCCATGTCACTGGCAAGTCTGACGAGTCCTCTCCTGCCTGGGATTCCTCCGATGCATCCTTGCGTGTAACGCCTACTGCTGCTGGCGCTGCTGTTGTTGCCGCTGGGAGTCGATGGTCATCCCAGAGGGGAAGTCGTAAGCCCACTTGTACTACTTCCAGTAAGCAATTGACTGTTCAACAGTCCTTTGCGAGGAAGATGAAATATCACAGCAGTCATCCTACTGCAAAGCGGATAACTGAGTCCTTGACAACTATGTTGGTGTTAGACGTGCGTCCGGTATCCGCCGTTAGTTCACAGGGAACTAGACAATTTATTGAGGCAGTGTGCCCCCGTTACCAAATACCATCTAGGTTCCACTTCTCTAGGCAGGCGATACCGAGAATGTACACGGACGTCAGAAAAAGACTCACCAGTCTCCTAAAAAATGCAGTTGTACCCAATGTCCACTTAACCACGGACATGTGGACAAGTGGAGCAGGGCAGGGTCAGGACTATATGACTGTGACAGCCCACTGGGTAGATGTATGGACTCCCGCCGCAAGAACAGCAGCGGCGGCACCAGTAGCAGCATCTCGCAAACGCCAACTCTTTCCTAGGCAGGCTACGCTTTGTATCACCGCTTTCCAGAATACGCACACAGCTGAAAACCTCTTACGGCAACTGAGGAAGATCATCGCGGAATGGCTTACCCCAATTGGACTCTCCTGTGGATTTGTGGCATCGGACAACGCCAGCAATATTGTGTGTGCATTAAATATGGGCAAATTCCAGCACGTCCCATGTTTTGCACATACCTTGAATTTGGTGGTGCAGAATTTTTTTAAAAACGACAGGGGCGTGCAAGAGATGCTGTCGGTGGCCAGAAAAATTGCGGGACACTTTTGGCGTACAGGCACCACGTACAGAAGACTGGAGCACCACCAAAAACTACTGAACCTGCCCTGCCATCATCTGAAGCAAGAAGTGGTAACGAGGTGGAATTCAACCCTCTATATGCTTCAGAGGTTGGAGGAGCAGCAAAAGGCCATTCAAGCCTATACAATTGAGCACGATATAGGAGATGGAATGCACCTGTCTCAAGTGCAGTGGAGAATGATTTCAACGTTGTGCAAGGTTCTGATGCCCTTTGAACTTGCCACACGTGAAGTCAGTTCAGACACTGCCAGCCTGAATGTGGACAAGTCAGGTCATTCCCCTCATCAGGCTTTTGCAGAAGAAGCTGGAGGCATTGAAGAAGGAGCTAAAAGGGAGCGATTCCGCTAGGCATGTGGGACTTGTGGATGCAGCCCTTAATTCGCTTAACAAGGATTCACGGGTGGTCAATCTGTTGAAATCAGAGCACTACATTTTGGCCACCGTGCTCGATCCTAGATTTAAAGCCTACCTTGGATCTCTCTTTCCGGCAGACACAGGTCTGCTGGGGTTGAAAGACCTGCTGGTGACAAAATTGTCAAGTCAAGCGGAACGCGACCTGTCAACATCTCCTCCTTCACATTCTCCCGCAACTGGGGGTGCGAGGAAAAGGCTCAGAATTCCGAGCCCACCCGCTGGCGGTGATGCAGGGCAGTCTGGAGCGACTGCTGATGCTGACATCTGGTCCGGACTGAAGGACCTGACAACGATTACGGACATGTCGTCTACTGTCACTGCATATGATTCTCTCAACATTGATAGAATTGTGGAGGATTATATGAGTGACCGCATCCAAGTAGGCACGTCACACAGTCCGTACTTATACTGGCAGGAAAAAGAGGCAATTTGGAGGCCCTTGCACAAACTGGCTTTATTCTACCTAAGTTGCCCTCCCACAAGTGTGTACTCCGAAAGAGTGTTTAGTGCCGCCGCTCACCTTGTCAGCAATCGGCGTACGAGGTTACATCCAGAAAATGTGGAGAAGATGATGTTCATTAAAATGAATTATAATCAATTCCTCCGCGGAGACATTGACCAGCAGCAATTGCCTCCACAAAGTACACAGGGAGCTGAGATGGTGGATTCCAGTGGGGACGAATTGATAATCTGTGAGGAGGGGGATGTACACGGTGATATATCGGAGGGTGAAGATGAGGTGGACATCTTGCCTCTGTAGAGCCAGTTTGTGCAAGGAGAGATTAATTGCTTCTTTTTTGGGGGGGGTCCAAACCAACCCGTCATATCAGTCACAGTCGTGTGGCAGACCCTGTCACTGAAATGATGGGTTGGTTAAAGTGTGCATGTCCTGTTTTGTTTATACAACATAAGGGTGGGTGGGAGGGCCCAAGGATAATTCCATCTTGCACCTCTTTTTTCTTTTCTTTTTCTTTGCATCATGTGCTGATTGGGGAGGGTTTTTTGGAAGGGACATCCTGCGTGACACTGCAGTGCCACTCCTAGATGGGCCCGGTGTTTGTGTCGGCCACTAGGGTCGCTAATCTTACTCACACAGCTACCTCATTGCGCCTCTTTTTTTCTTTGCGTCATGTGCTGTTTGGGGAGGGTTTTTTGGAAGGGACATCCTGCGTGACACTGCAGTGCCACTCCTAGATGTGCCCGGTGTTTGTGTCGGCCACTAGGGTCGCTAATCTTACTCACACAGCTACCTCATTGCGCCTCTTTTTTTCTTTGCGTCATGTGCTGTTTGGGGAGGGTTTTTTGGAAGGGACATCCTGCGTGACACTGCAGTGCCACTCCTAGATGGGCCCGGTGTTTGTGTCGGCCACTAGGGTCGCTAATCTTACTCACACAGTCAGCTACCTCATTGCGCCTCTTTTTTTCTTTGCGTCATGTGCTGTTTGGGGAGGGTTTTTTGGAAGGGCCATCCTGCGTGACACTGCAGTGCCACTCCTAGATGGGCCCGGTGTTTGTGTCGGCCACTAGGGTCGCTAATCTTACTCACACAGCTACCTCATTGCGCCTCTTTTTTTCTTTGCGTCATGTGCTGTTTGGGGAGGGTTTTTTGGAAGGGCCATCCTGCGTGACACTGCAGTGCCACTCCTAGATGGGCCCGGTGTTTGTGTCGGCCACTAGGGTCGCTAATCTTACTCACACAGCTACCTCATTGCGCCTCTTTTTTTCTTTGCGTCATGTGCTGTTTGGGGAGGGTTTTTTGGAAGGGACATCCTGCGTGACACTGCAGTGCCACTCCTAGATGGGCCCGGTGTTTGTGTCGGCCACTAGGGTCGCTTATCTTACTCACACTGCGACCTCGGTGCAAATTTTAGGACTAAAAATAATATTGTGAGGTGTGAGGTATTCAGAATAGACTGAAAATGAGTGTAAATTATGGTTTTTGAGGTTAATAATACTTTGGGATCAAAATGACCCCCAAATTCTATGATTTAAGCTGTTTTTTAGTGTTTTTGGAAAAAAACACCCGAATCCAAAACACACCCGAATCCGACAAAAATAATTCGGTGAGGTTTTGCCAAAACGCGTTCGAACCCAAAACACGGCCGCGGAACCGAACCCAAAACCAAAACACAAAACCCGAAAAATTTCAGGCGCTCATCTCTAGGAATTATATGCCAGTATAAATAGCAATGGCCTACTACTATATATACTGCGCACAACTGAAATGCACCACAGGTATGGATGGATAGTATACTTGACGACACAGAGGTAGGTAGAGCAGTGGCCTACTGTACCGTACTGCTATATATTATATACTGGTGGTCAGCAAACTGTGCAAAACTGAAATGCACCACAGGTATGGATGGATAGTATACTTGACGACACAGAGGTAGGTAGAGCAGTGGCCTACTGTACCGTACTGCTAGATATTATATACTGGTGGTCAGCAAACTGTGCAAAACTGAAATGCACCACAGATATGGATGGATAGTATACTTGACGACACAGAGGTAGGTAGAGCAGTGGCCTACTGTACCGTACTGCTAGATATTATATACTGGTGGTCAGCAAACTGTGTAAAACTGAAATGCACCACAGGTATGGATGGATAGTATACTTGACGACACAGAGGTAGGTAGAGCAGTGGCCTACTGTACCGTACTCCTATATATTATATACTGGTGGTCAGCAAAATTATGCACTGTACTCCTACTATATACTACAATGCAGCACAGATATGGAGCGTTTTTCAGGCAGACAACGTATAATACTGGTGGTCACTGGTCAGCAAAACTCTGCACTGTACTCCTCCTATATAATACTGCTGGTCCCCAGTCCCCACAATAAAGCAGTGTGAGCACAGATATATGCAGCACACTGAGCACAGATATGAAGCGTTTTTCATGCAGAGAACGTATAATACTGGTGGTCACTGGTCAGCAAAACTCTGCACTGTACTCCTCCTATATAATACTGCTGGTCCCCAGTCCCCACAATAAAGCAGTGTGAGCACAGATATATGCAGCACACTGAGCACAGATATGGAGCGTTTTTCAGGCAGAGAACGTATAATACTGGTGGTCACTGGTCAGCAAAACTCTGCACTGTACTCCTCCTATAATACTGCTGGTCCCCAGAATAAAGATATTTGCAGCCCCCTGAAAGTGCTGAAACAAAGTGAGAGGACGCCAGCCACGTCCTCTCACTATCATTTCCAATGCACGAGTGAAAAATGCGGCGACGCGTGGATCCTTATATAGAATCCGAATCTCGCGAGAATCCGACAGTGGGATGATGACGTTCGCATGTGCTCGGGTTAACCGAGCAATACTGGAGTATCCGAGTATGCCTCGGACCCGTGTAAAATGGGTGAAGTTCGGGGGGGTTCGGATTCCGAGGAACCGAACCCGCTCATCACTAATGCAAATGGGTTGTTTATAACTCCAATGGCGGGTGGACGGATTGTGCGTAGGACCTGTTCTGCGCATGTGCAGAATGGGTTCTGCATCGTCGTATGCAGTGACCCCTAAGCCATAGCCTAATTGACAGGCTGTAGTTGTTCTGGTGGAGGGAGGTGATAGTGCTGGGCTGTGTGTCATCCAACGCAGATTCCAGAGTTCCGTCTCCCATTCTGAGCAAGCTTAGACTTACTCAGATGGGCGATGACTGCAACCGATGGTCGTTATGGTGATCCGATGCTTCAGATGCGATGCCAGCTGGAGTCTTTCTTCTTCAGAAGCTTCTACGGCATCAGCATATTTTCACATCATTGCTGAGTCCAAAGACACAGCAGCGATGCAAATAGTGTTCACCTGTAAATAAGGCCCATTGAACGTAAAATACTGTTTTAGTTGGACCCTAGGTCATACTTGCCAACCCTACCTGGAAGGTCTGGGACAGTCCTGAATTTGTGGAGCTCTCCAAGCCTTCAGAATTGGCCAGTCTCCTGCTGTTGCCCACTTACTGACAGAAGTGGGCAGCCATGAGGATGGATGACAAAATTCACATTGAATCGCATCCTGCTAATCCCATCCCTGCTGTAAAATGCTGCAAATTCTCCAAATGCCATCATGCCTTGGCATCCATCTAAACTGGTCTTGACAGGGTAGATGGGATCTGTAGTGCACCAGTAAAGAACAATATATTTCTTTTATTAGCTCAATATTAGCCCCCCACCCATCAGCACAGGGCTAGTTCTTCATAGGAGGGGTTACCTTCATTTTTTATTTTTTTGTGGGCCAGACTTCTTTATGGAATTGAGCCCCATACTGACCAGCCTAGGGCTGGTTGGCACTCTGGCAGGGGACTGCACTCCATGTGTCAGCCCTGCTATAGTGCCACCGGCCCTGGACATTTGAGGGGACTCTGTGCTCTTCATCCCCGTAAATTTTCCATTACAAGTTTAGGCTTAAAGTCTAAGTGCTGGTAATGAATTGGGGGATCCTCGTTTTTTTTTTTTTATTTTATTTCAAGTTACAGTATTTTATTAAAAATCACATGGAGAAGGCTGAACAGATCCGTGTAGCACTTCTAAACGACAGCAGGAACACTGTGGGTTTGTGGTTTCCAAACTCATGGACATTGATGGCAGGTTGAGTTTAGAAGGTGAAAACGACCTGAAAATGTAATTTCATGAATGTAACATCAAGAGTGATAATAGTGTGAAAAGTCAAGGCGAGAATTGAACATTTTGGTCTTAGACAGTATACAGTAGGGAAACACTGTGTGAGATGAATGGATCTCAGGTGACTGTATATCTTTAGTCTATAAAGATTTGGTGCCCCCTTCAGAGCCGTAACTAGGTGTGTGTGGAGTGTTTTTTATGTATTGTGTGTGTGTGTGTGTGTGGGGGGGGGGGGGGGGACACGACTCATGTTTGAATGCCTATGGGTAGGGGCGCATTTTTTTACTGCTGGCACTAGGATTGTCTAGAAAGTAACAGCCCTAGAGACAGAGGGCTCAGCAGTTATACAGCCACAGTCAGTTTTATAATATTACTAGCTGAGGTACCCGAAGCTGCCTTGGTTTAAATTTTCAAGTACTTAAGTAATGAATGAGTTGGATGTAACTGTCAACATTTTAAAAAGTAATTAACTGTTTAGCAGCTCTTCCAATACACCCATGAGGTGGCTGCCTAATGCCGTTTTTTATGAGGTGTTGCCAGTAGCTGTTTAGTTATACTGGGTTACATTTTTTCTGTGCAGGGTAAATACTAACTGCTTTTGCATGTAACCCACAAATGTTAGACAGCTTTATTTTTATACTGCAATTTAGATTTCAATTTGACCCCAAATCTAAATATACCTGAACATGTTACATCTGCCCCACTTGCAATGCAACATGGTTTAGCCCAGTTACTTTTTTTTTGTGCTTTACTTACAAACATGAATTAGGCCCTTTGTGTAGTCCCACAAAGGGCCTGCACAAATAGTGCTGGCTGTAATCTTGCCTGTTCTGATGAGTGTGTCACCTCAGAGAAGGGAGATAGCAGTGGCTGTAATATTGCACTGTATGTTCTGTAAGCATAAATTTACAGATTTGTTTACAGAAAAATGTATCAATTATATTCTTATTTATTCAGTAAACAAAAAAACTATGTTTGAGGCTGGATATTAGATAGATAGATAGATAGATAGATAGATAGATAGATAGATAGATAGATAGATAGATAGAAAGATAGATAATATGAAAAAGCTTACCGCCATATACTTTTGATGTTTTGATTGGGTCCTCTGTTTCTGCTTCTGTTTGTTGCCCTTCAGTTAAGGAGTGACAAAATGTCCAGGTCATAGCACCTTCAGCTGCACACAGGACAAACACTGTTCATCTGTAGCCATTGTGTCAGGCAAAGGACATGGAAGGTATGGTGGTTGGATGATACAGCCATTTCCCTTCCAACTTCAATGTCAGACATGCAGATAGTACGGCAGTATGTGTCCCCTCTTTCTGCAACAGTGCGTCTGCTGTAGGTGGGAATACTGTGCCGAATGGGCTTCAGGATGTTCTCCAGCCACAGGAATGCTTCCCTCAGTGCAGCTGCCCGTTTTTCACTGGCACTGGGCTTATTTCTTCCTCATCCCGATGATGGTCCAGATCTTTCTCTTCCCGATGATGGTCCAGCACTTTCTCTTCCTGATGAAGGTGCCTTTCTTCTTGATGATGAGCCGCTCTTCCTCTTCTAGATGATGGTTCAGCTGTTCCGCTTCCTGGTGATGGTCCACCATTGGATGATCTGCGGCATCCTGACCTCAGCCATGTCTCACTGATGTTATGGTTTGTTCCTCCATTTCCAAGCAGCTGGGCTAACTCCCTTCGGCTCATTGTAGTTGGTGACAGTACCTACACAATTTTTTTTTAAATGGGAAAGAAAAAACACAGATGGGATTGTGCGCTGAGATCCAGTCACTGGTGTATCACTGGCAGCAAATTCTAGTGAGCAAACGTGATCCCTCTTGGGAGGCTCTTTCCCATGCGTCAGCAACAGCTTCAACTAAAGAAATGCCAGTGATATTGCTGTGCGCTGGGGATTTATACCATGGAGAATTCAAATGTGGCATGCGGGCGGCAGTTGGTGATGGCAGTTAGTGATGGCCGTGCTTCACATCAGCAGCATCTTCCCACCAGTGGCGGATCTTGCCACGGGCAAGCAGGACTTTTGCCCGGGGCGCCGCCTTCCGGAGGGCGCCGGCGCCATCCGGAGGGCGCCGCACCATGGCAAGATCCTCCACTGTCAGTGTGCGCCCCAGCAGTGTCCCCCCGCTGTGCCCCCCCTCCCGCTGTGAGAAGGGAACCAGACGCTATGCGTCTGGTTTCCCTTCGTGGCGCTGGTCCTCCCCCGCTCTGAAGGGAATCAGACGCTAAGCGTCTAGTTTCCCTTCATGGAGAGGACCTTTGGTGTGCGGTGCGCGATGACGTCATCGCGCACCGCACAGCATTGTGGCATAGACGCTAGGGGTCATAATTGACCTCTAGCGCTTATGCTGTGCTATGGGAGAGACGTCATGACTGACGTCTCTCCCATAGATCCGAGGAGAAGAGCGGCGCCGGTCTGCAGGGTCTGGAAACAGGAGCGGGGTACATTAAGTATACTTTTTTTTTTCAGCGGCGCTACAAATGGGGGGCGTGACTGACCACGCCCCCATGTTAAGCCACGCCCCTAACTTTTGCCCGGGGCGCCGCAAGGGCAAGAACCGGCCCTGCTTCCCACTGATATTACACAGTGATACATGGGGAAATGACATGTTAGTGCTGAGGAGTCATTACACCAAGAACAGGGTGGTTTGGGGCATCTACCAAAATCATCTCATTTCTGCTGCTGGACCAAGTGAGTTCACTGTCATTGCTACTGCCATCCCTACCCCTCCATTGGCTATCTCTGTGGCCTCTGTCGTGACAGCTGCCAACGTTATAACATTATATGGGATATGTATACTGTATGTGTGTGTGTTCCCCATATTATATATTAGCACAGAAAAGTTATATTACCATGTGCAGAGTTAATCCAATATGTATGTTAGTAGAATAATTTAATACCTGTAAATAAAAAGGGATAGGGGTTAGCGTAAGTGATAGTCACCACTGGCAGCGCTGCTGGATCTGCTGGAAGTCTTTATCAGCTTACTGCCACATCCGGAAGACATCGCTAGAGCCATCAAACCCACTGTGCCATGTTAGTCACCACTAGACCACCAGGGAGAGTTTGTCAACATTCTAATCATGCTGCTCTTCATTAGTGCCAACACGATAAGTGCCAATGTGGTGAATGCTGAATGTTGACAAAATAAACCACTCCACCTCAAGCACTGGTGTCTTGGAGTCAAGCATTCCATCCATGACCTTTCTGATACCCGTAAGTTTAAGTATAGTGCTGTATCTGGGAAACAGGCTATGCTGAGATCTGAGGGGGAGGCTCTCTGTCCCAGGAAACTCCATGCAGAGATGAGAAAGGGTTGAGAGTGTTAGTAGGCATGCTGAGGCCAGTAGTGTTGAGCTACATCCAGCACTGTCAGATGAACTCCCTGAGATAGTGCACAGACACCTTACCGGAGCCCATCTACTACAGACAAGG
Organism: Pseudophryne corroboree; assembly: GCF_028390025.1. Classification (NCBI taxonomy): domain Eukaryota; kingdom Metazoa; phylum Chordata; class Amphibia; order Anura; family Myobatrachidae; genus Pseudophryne; species Pseudophryne corroboree. Next base: position 331,101,367 of record NC_086451.1, read on the forward strand.
TACCTGTGGATTGTATTGCTTCCAGAGAACAGGTGACAGAGAGAGAGACAAGATAGAGCTTGAGAGGCAGAATGATAATCCCTAAGGGGAGTGAGTGTTATCGCTGATGTAATCCATTATTTATTACTTGCAATTACGTGAAGTGCCGGAGGAGTAAATAAAGGAGTGTGTTTTCAACGAAACATAGCCTGGTGGCCATTTTCCATTCAACTGTCTTGTACTTCACTACTACACCTGTGTGAGCTAAACTAGTAAAACAGATAGAAACACACACACGTTCCTTACTTTTTTTTAAAAATCACTCCCTAATAGTGTGCTTATAGGACACTATTCTTTCTTTCTCTTTTATCACTGTTCCTGACCTGAGCTGTCATGTGAACGTCACATTAAAATGTTTTATTGTTTCTTATGAACTTCAGGCATTGGAGAACCTAATGGCCAGTTTCACTTGTAGTACATTACTTTTCTACTTGATTGACTTTACTAATGTCAATCCAGTCATATGTAGACAGCACTAATGGTAATATAATGCTGTCACCCGTATTTTAATTGTTCTAATCACAAGTGTATTATTTCATTAACGGGTTTCATGATAAAATGTGGAGGAGGGTGCATTACCATGAAAGGTCTATGGTCCATTAAAATAGGTCTTCTTCACTCCCATGCAGCGGTCCCTGCACGTGTCTAGAAGAGAGCCTCTGTGAGGACGGGACACCATGGACAGGCCCCATTGTGTCTGAATGAGCTTCTCCAGTGGTAGCTCTGACACTGAGCCTCATCCGTCTACCACTCAGTAAAGAATAGCTACATTAATTCTATAACATAAAATAGTTTTTTTTCTGTATTCGGAATTAATAATGTGAAAGGATAATTTGCTATCGGATGTACAACATATTCAGTTTTGCGCACACCCACTGTCCACCTGGAGCATACATAATTGTATATGGGAGTCTGTAAAATAGCTGTGGAACTACTTATGCAGCATTCCCAGTGGAAATGCCCATTTACCGCAATCAAGTCACATCTTCATTACTTTTCCTTAGAATCAACTCAAAAAGTCAATCTGATGAGCAGAACAACAAACAAAGGGAGAGTTTTACATTCTAATTTATTAAATCTTATTTTGGAACTAATGTGTCAGGCAAAAGCTTTTCTGCCATTCATTATAGCACCCATGTCATAATGCCAATTAGTTGGCCATAAGTCGCCCTGCGGCCAGGCCGCCACTATTTATACACTTGAGGGGGTTATTCAGAGATGGACATAGATCTTGCTTCCGCAGCAAAATCTGCGTCTATCTACTCACATGCTGGAGGCCGCCCAGCACAGGGCAAGGCCGACCAACATGTGTGTGGTGCAACCCCGTGATTTGTTCGCAATTTAATTGCGGATGAATCGATTTGAAGTCTACCCATGCCTGCGCAACCTGGCTGTGCTGGCAGGCGGTCCAGTGACATTTTGTTCTCTGAGCGGCTGCGTGTGATGTCACACTGCCGCCCCGTAAATGGTCCAGACACACCTGTGTTGTCCGGATAACACCAGCGAAATGCCGTGTTGCCACCCCCAGTGCGCATGCGCAGACCCCATGGATGCGGCCGCTGCATGCGAACGCAGCGACTTTGTTCATCTCTGAATAATCCCCCTGGTCTCCTAGCAATCATGCACACTCGCACAAGCCCTGTCTCTGAATAATCCCCTTGACCTCCTAGCAATCATGCACACTCGCGCCAGCCCTGTCCTTGGTGCATGACATCTGTCTGACAACAGGCGCAATTACTTGCACACACAGCTCAAATGAGCCACAATTCTGCTGACACACCATCACTGGACTTAGCCTGTGTGAGGACGCCCCATTTACACCCATTCAGTCACAAGTGGAGATGCACCTGCGTACAACTCTGCTGCTGCTGCAACACCTGTAGTTGAATATGCATGGCTCCCGAGTATGTGTGGCGCGACAACACGCAAAGTACACTCTGCAAATGGACCGGTGTTCACCTTGGCTTCAGCCCGTATTTTGTTATAGTTTAAGATCTAAAGCTTGTGAACACCTATTAACACAATTCTCATACTGGATTTTGGTAGCTTTAAATAGTAAATATGCACAATATTACTTATTAAACTGCGTACTCACATTGTCGATCCAGCGCTCTTTCAACATGTCAATCCGATGTACTAATATATCCTGTCACGATCCAATGTGCAATGGCACAATATATAGCTGCATGACTAATGTAACTGCACCGCATAATATGTTGCTTTGTCCCGTCTTATGCGCAGCACATAAGGTGGGAAGATGTGATCACAATATTCATCAAACTATGAATAATGTGTACGTAATACGCTATGGTCAGGGGAGGGTTGGCCACTGAGGCAGCTGCCATTTTGGGAGGGACATTTTCAATAGGTTTTTTTAACTTGAAGCGGTGCAACAGTCTGCTACGGTGGTGGCAGGGGGGGGGGGGGGGGGGGCGCCGACAACAAGAAGAACCCCGGACAACAAGCAGAACCCCTGACAACGAGCAGAACCCATGATAATAAGCAGAATCCCTGACAATGAGCAGGTACTGCATATTATGGTGACAAGGGCATTAATGTGGGGGCATAATATATGTTGTCAGGGCATTACTGCATGGGGCATAATATGGCGAGAAGGGCATAACTGCGGGGACATATGAATTGTATTTTATTATTATTTTTTTAAATATATATATTTCTTTTTATTTATTTTATTTTTTAATTGGGGGGAGGGGGGGGGGCTGCCTATTATCTCAGTTCCAGGCCATAATTTCTGATGGCATCCCTGTCTGCCCGTGTGAGGCAACTTGTACAAATTTTTCCAGTGCCACTGTCAGTTCCTAATCCACCCTGGCTATGGTCGTGGCAGTGTGGCCGCTGGTACCATGATTAAACGACAAATTGTGTAATGTGTACCCAGCTTTAGTTATTTTTATGATTATGGTATCTATTTACAAAGCCTTGGAGAGAGATAAAGTGGACAGAGATAAAGTACCAGCCAATCAGCTTCTAACTGTCATGTTATATGATGTGTTTGAAAAATGACAGTTAGGGGCTGCTTGGTTAGATTAGAGGTTGGACACATCTAAATATCTGTGCGTATCTCTCTGCACATTTCATATCTGCCCCACCTGCAGTGCAACAAGGTGAACAGTTACTTGCTTCTGTTTTGCTCTACTCCCATCTAATCCATGAGCTGTAGGTCTGATACAGCTCAGCTTTGGATAGGTTATTCTGCAATACGTCATGTCAAGGACGTAAGCAGTGTCAGTGACATTAGTGATGTAGCACAATATCATCTTCTAAATCCTCCTTCTAAAATTAAACTAAAGCTTCTGTTTGTATTTGTTTAGTTTCATTACATCTGTTGTAGCTTCCTCTGGTAAATGACTAGACAGGTTCAAGCTCAGTCTTAATTGCTTCCTTTCAAACACAAAAACTGTCTGCAAAAACCCCTCCAGGTAAACCAGCATTTCCAGTCTCCCAAGAAAAGGGCGATTGCCTCCAGCTCACCTGTGCAAACAACACAAGCCATGTAAAACAACATTAACATAGCACACAAAAAAAGTGAAAAGCGTCAGAATTCTTAGTGACTATTATCAATATATGAGGTATAATCTCCCACAGCTAAGCAAACTCAAAACAGGGCTGTGGCAGTAATCCTAGAGAACGACTGACGTAGAGAGTCTAGCTGTGAGTTTGACCTCTACAGCCAATGTTCTGCGCATTATGGCAATGTCATCCCAGTAGAAGGTAGGTGAGAGGTGGTCTGGAAAGATCTCCGTCTATAGCATTAACCAATTCAAGAATTTCAGTAAATTGCTAAAACATGTCTATAAAATATGTGTGTGTATGTATGTATGTATGTATATGTATTAGAGATGAGCGGGTTCGGTTCGTCGAGATCCGAACCCCCCCGTACTATCACGTGGCTTACAAGGGTCCGAGGCAGCCTCAGTTCTTCCCGCCTAAGACGCAAAACCCGAATGGGGGAAAACATCATCATCCCGCTGTCGGATTCTCGCGAGATTCGGATTCCATATAAAGAGCCGCGCGTCGCCGCCATTTTCACTCGTGCATTGTCGATTGAGCGGAGAGGACGTGGCTACATTCTCTGCCTGAAAAGCTCAATATCTGTGCTCAGTGTGCTGCATTGTGGGGACCAGAATATAGTAGTACAGTGATACATTGTGGTGACCACCAGTATATAGTAGTACAGTACAGTTGTCCATTGTTGTATCTTGCAGCTCCGTGTCAGACTCAGTTCTATTCTCCGGATAAGTGCTCAATATCTGTGCTGCATTGTGGGGACCAGTATATAGTAGTACAGTGCTGCATTGTGGTGACCACCAGTATATAGTAGTACAGTACAGCAGTCCATTGCTGTATCTTGCAGCTGGCATATCATTCGAAATATTAAAAAATGGAGAACAAAAATGTGGAGGGTAAAATAGGGATAGATCAAGATCCACCTCCACCTAGTGCTGAAGCTGCTGCCACTAGTCATGGCAGAGACGATGAAATGCAATCAACGTCGTCTGCTAAGGCCGATGCCCAATGTCATAGTAGAGGGCATGTAAAATCCAAAAAACAAAAGTTCAGTAAAATGACCCAAAAATCTAAATTAAAAGCATCTGAGGAGAAACGTAAACTTGCCAATATGCCATTTACGACACGGAGTTGCAAGGAACGGCTGAGGCCCTGGCCTATGTTCATGGCTAGTGGTTCAGCTTCACATGAGGATGGAAGCACTCATCTTCCCGCTAGAAAAATGAAAAGAGTTAAGCTGGCAAAAACACAGCAAAGAACTGTGCGTTCTTCTAAATCACAAATCCCCAAGGAGAGTCCAATTGTGTCGGTTGCGATGCCTGACCTTCCCAACACTGGACGGGAAGAGTTGGCTCCTTCCACCATTTGAACGCCCCCTGCAAGTGCTGGAAGGAGCACCCACAGTCCAGTTCCTGATATTCAAATTGGAGATGTCACTGTTGAAGTACACCAGGATGAGGATATGGGTGTTGGGAGGAGTAAATTGACGAGGAGGATTCTGATGGTGAGGTGGTTTGTTTAAGTCAGGCACCCGGGGAGACACCTGTTGTCCGTGGGATGAATAAGGCCATTGACATGCCTGGTCAAAATACAAAAAAATTCACCTCTTCGGTGTTGAATTATTTCAACAGAAATGCGGACAACTGGTGTCAAGCCGTGTGTTGCCTTTGTCAAGCTGTAATAAGTAGGGGTAAGGATGTTAACCACCTAGGAACATCCTCCCTTATACGTCACCTGCAGCGCATTCATCAGAAGTCATTGACAAGTTCAAAAACTTTGGGTGACAGCGGAATCAGTCCACTGACAACTAAATCCCTTCTTCCTCTTGTATCCAAGCTCCTGCAAACCACACCACCAACTCCCTCAGTGTCAATTTCCTCCTTAGACAGGAACGCCAATAGTCCTGCAGGCTATGTCGCTGGCAAGTCTGACGAGTCCTCTCCTGACTGGGATTCCTCCGATGGATCCTTGAGTGTAACGCCTACTGCTGCTGGCGCTGCTGTTGTTGCTGCTGGGAGTCGATCGTCATCCAAGATGGGAAGTCGGAAGACCACTTGTACTACTTCCAGTAAGCAATTTACTGTCCAACAGTCCTTTGCGAGGAAGATGAAATATCACAACAGTCATCCTGTTGCAAAGCGGATAACTCAGGCCTTGACAGCTGTGTTAGTGTTAGACGAGCGTCCGGTATCTGCCATTAGTTCACAGGGACTTAGAGAATTTCTTGAGGTAGTGTGTCCCCGGTACCAAATACCATCTAGGTTTCACTTCTCTAGGCAGGCGATACCGAGAATGTACACAGACGTCAGAAAAAGAGTCACCAGTGTCCTAAAAAATGCAGTTGTACCCAATGTCCACTTAACCACGGACATGTGGACAAGTGGAGAAGGGCAGACTCAGGACTATATGACTGTGACAGCCCACTGGGTAGATGTATTGCCTCCCGCAGTAACAACAGCAGCGGCGGCACCAGTAGCAGCATATCGCAAACACCAACTCGTTCCTAGGCAGGCTACGCTTTGTATCACCGCTTTCCATAAGAGGCACACAGCTGACAACCTCTTACGGAAACTGAGGAACATCATCTCAGATTGACTTACCCCAATTGGACTCTCCTGGGGATTTGTGACATCGAACAACCCCACCAATATTGTGCGTGCATTACATCTGGGCAAATTCCAGCACGTCCCATGTTTTGCACATACAATTAATTTGGTGGTGCAGATTTTTTTTTTAAAACGACAGGGGCATGCAAGATATGCTGTCGGTGGCCCGAAGAATTGCGGGCCACTTTCGGCATTCAGCCACTGCGTGCCGAAGACTGGAGCACCAGCAAACACTCCTGAACATTCCCCGCCATCAGCTGAAGCAAGAGGTGGTAACGAGGTAGAATTCAAGCCTCTACATGCTTCAGAGGATGGAGGAGCAGCAAAAGGCCATTCAAGCCTATACATCTGCCTACGATATAGGCAAAGGAGGGGGAATGCACCTGACTCAAGCGCAGTGGAGAATGATTTCAACGTTGTGCAAGGTTCTGCAACCCTTTGAACTTGCCACATGTGAAGTCAGTTCAGACACTGCCAGCCTGAGTCAGGTCATTCCCCTCATCAGGCTTTTGCAGAAGAAGCTGGAGAGATTGAAGGAGGAGCTAAAATGGAGCAATTCCGCTAGGCATGTGGGACTTGTGGGTGGAGCCCTTCATTCGCTTAACCAGGATTCACGGGTGGTCAATCTGTTGAAATCAGAGCACTACATTTTGGCCACCGTGCTCGATTCTAGGTTTAAAGCCTACGTTGTATCTCTCTTTCCAGCAGACACAAGTCTGCACATGTTCAAAGACCTGCTGGTGAGACACTTGTCAAGTCAAGTGGAATGTGACCCGCCAACAGCTCCTCCTTCATTTTCTACCGCCACTGGAGCTGCCAGGAAAAGGATCAAATTTCCAAAACCACCCACTGGCGGTGATGCAGGGCAGTCAGGAGCGAAAACTGACATCTGGTCCGGACTGAAGAACCTGCCAAGGATTACTGACATGTCGTCTACTGTCACTGCATATGATTCTGTCACCATTGAAAGAATGGTGGAGGATTATATGAGTGACAGCACCTAAGTAAATAAGGAAGTGATTGCTACATCACTTCCTGTCAATTAACAGATGTCAGATTAATCACTGCGTTTATACACATCAAAAATGAAGCTATGATAGCCTTGCAGCATGGTATCCCCATGCTATGCAAAACCGCCTTTGAACTCCATTCAAAAGCGGTTTTGCATAGCATGGGGATACCATGCTGCAAGGCTATCATAGCTTCATTTTTGATGTGTATAAACGCAGTGATTAATCTGACATCTATTAATTGACAGGAAGTGATGTAGCAATCACTTCCTTATTTACTTAGGTATATATAGATGATCTGTCCCAGTCATATGCCACCCCTTGATGAAGTCCAGAGAGGACGAAACGCGTTGGGTGTTATGATATATACCCTCTCAAAAAAGCTAAGAACCTTTTTTGTACTATTTTTATGTTGATCTTACTTCCAATTTTATACTGTTAGGAATTTATTCTCCTGTCTTTTATTAGCTTGAACTATTAATTGTATGCTTTTTTTACATCTTTTACTTAGTTCCATTGATTTCTCACTTAATTGCTGGCCCCTTGTTTTAGGGCCATTGCTTTTATTTATTTTTATTTACTTTTATGTTGGTGCTAATTACAGCTTATTAAATTTTTACTATTTAAAAAAAAATTTTACTGAGTCTCCTCCAAATTATAAGACACAATTGGTCGCTGAAAATCACCTTATTCCTTCTTGCTCATATATATATATATATATATATATATATGGGTGTAGTATGGTATGCCGGCGGCTGGGCTCCCGGCAACCAGCATACCGGCACCGGAAGCCCGACCGCCGGCATACTGACAGCGTGGCGAGCGCAAATGAGCCCCTTGCGGGCTCATTCTCCCTCCAGGGGGGTCGTGGGGGGCTCCCCACGAGGGAGAAAAAGTGTCGGTATGCTGGCTGTCGGGATTCCGGCGCCGGTATACTGTGCGCCGGGATCCCGACAGTCAGCAACCTGAAGACCACCCATATATATATATATATATATATATATATATATATATATATATATAAAATGTAAATGCAGCCTATACAAAACATATTTGCTTTTAACCCTGCAACCTGTTGGTTGGTTGGTTGGTTGGTTGGTTGCTTGATTGATTGATTGATTGATTGATTGATTGTTTACATGGTTACTGCTAACAAGAGTGTACAGGGGATACAGTTACATTGCCGACAGTCAGGATCCCGGCGGTCAGGATACCGATGCCGGAATCCTGACTGCTGACAATGCCGCCAGCCGGATTCCCAGCTCACAGGGGCTATTCCCACTCATGGGTGTCCCAACACCCATAGAGTGATAATAGAACCTGTGGTGAGCGCAGCGAACAATGAGCAGCGTGGTGAGCACAGTGAACCCACATGGGGCTTGCTAGCGCTTGCCCCGCTGCTGACATACTGACGGCCGGGATGCCGTTGTCTGTATACTGATGCCGGTATCCCAACCGAAGGAAATAAATACTGATCCCGTATACAGGTGTAACAGGGATGAGTTTGACTGTGGTGAAAGTTGATGGTCACTTAGATGTGACCTTTCATGGGAAAGTGAAGATTGATATTTCCATTGCTTTTGTTCTGGTGGTACTCAGTGCCAAGCAGTACTGGTATCTTTTTTGGGGTACAATTGTAATCCTTAAACTAGTTCTGGAAACAGGAAGACATCAGTGCAACCATTTCAGAAATGAATACGTTCAGCTTCTGAGCACTTGCTCAGAGTGTGGAAACTACTGTAAGTCTTGTTATCACCCTGTAACTTTGGTGGAGTGTCAACAGCTCTATTCGGAGTTCCAGCAGCTTTATACTCACACAAAAGTACAGATTTTTACCACCAAGGTTATTACTGTCATAGTGTGCGACAAGTACCTGATCCCAGGAGGCATGCAGGACAATTATTGAGTTGTACATAGACTTAAGGGTCTATTTACTAAGCCTTGCATGGAGATAAAGTTGCCGGAGATAAAGTTCCAGCAAATCGGCTCCTGACTACAATGTCACAGGCTGGGTTTGAAAAATGTCAGTTAGGAGCTGTTTGGCTGGTACTTTATCTCCATTCACTTTATCTCTGTCCAAGTATTAGTAAATAGACCCCTTAAAAAAATCTACAATTTTTAATAGTGATTTCGCCTGTAACCAGCTATCTTCCCTCTTACTCCCAGCTGTCTGTCCCAGGCAAGCTCCTTGGGATACAGGGGTAAGTTTTGGGAAGTCCATGACCTTTTGCCAATTCCTGCATTGTATCAGTGAAAGTGGCAATAAAAGGTCTCAGGTCCCGTTTTCCCGATTACTATCCATAGTCTCATCTGGCAATATTAGTCCTTGTTGTGCCAATGTGTAAGGTCAAATTGTAGAAAATTGGTCAATTTGGCTAGCAAATGTTATAGATTGGATTCTTCACAATTCCTTTTCTTTTTTTTTTGTTTTATTTGTGATCGGCAAAATAAAAAGGTAAACATGCCCAATCATACTGTATGGATGCATGCTATACCAGTGGACTTGATTATATATTTAGTTATTTACACAACAAAAATGCTTTGATAGGTTAGGAAATATTCCTAAACACTGGTGACTTGATAATTCTATTTAGAGATACCCTTTAATCTTGGTTTAAAAATATGTAACATTGCTTTCAAAACAAACTGGGATAGATTAAAGTGAACAGTTCTTTTGCGTCTGTAATGAGACATTGTACTGCAATTATTTACTCCCTCTTCTCAAAGCCTATGTTCCCTTCCTAACCTGGAGGCATGACGCTGATAATCTGATAATTGGGAACTATCAAAAAGCCGTCAATCTCTATGAATCATTCAGTGAGTCATAGAGACAAATGCATCAAGACCGACATTTTTCTTAAAGGTTACCAGAATTTGAAGTAATTGCGTTACATTTGAAACCAAGCTGTATGAGACTGGAATACTTCCTGAATGATACCAATCAACAATGTATGAGACGCTGAATTTAGTCTGTGCACTGCTGCCCCACAGCACTGGGGTCATGGGTTCAACTCCCACCATACATGTGTGGAGTTTGCATGTTCTCCCATGTTTAAGCTCCACTGGATCAAAGAACGATGTCAGTGACTAAAAATTCTCTGTAAATTGCTGTGTAATAGGTGAGCACTATGCAAAAATGTCAATAAATAAAATACATATTGTAGCTTCACATTTTGAAATGATGTATTAAAGGTCTATATGCTCTCCCCCAAGCAATAGCGTACATTATTGGTGTTAAAATAATTTCATAGATTACCAATTGGTAATGAAAACTGAGATTTTACCCCTATAATTAACTATATGATCCAGTCATATCCATATATAGGAAAGATATTCTGCACACATTCTGTCTGTGTAGTACAACTCAGTACAGAGATCCTCAAATATAATAAAACAGTAGGGGATACATTTACTAAAGTTTCTAAAACAGGGAATTGGTGATGTTGTCCATAGCAACCAATCAGACTCTATAATTTCTCTTTTAGAAAATGAAGCTTTAGGAAATTTACCCCTAAGGGTAGTGTCTGTACATACATAGCATTTTTTTTCCAGAAATATACTTCTAGGGACTGTTTCTGAACTATGAAGTAAAAAAAAAAAATTGTACTTTTGACTATCTTTTCGTTCCAGCATCACACAAAAACTACTGGATGAATTTGGGTCACATTTTCACTATTGTAAAGCTAAGTGGCCTACAAATAATTAGAGGATGTTTGATCTCAATGTGACACAAGGGAGTGGAGCAATAAAGGAAAAACCAGACGCTTGACACTCGGCTCACTGGTGCTCCGATTATGCTTCTGCGGAACTTGACTCTGCCCCAGTTATGCATCGGAACCCAACTTAAAGTGATTGCTCTGCAGAGGAACCTAATTGAGGCAGAGATTCTCTTGCGATCTGGCACAGGTGAGACTGTGTTTATACCACATCATACTTGCCTACCTGACCCTCTCCGTGAGGGAGAAAATGCTCTGTTCCTGGACTTTCCTGGTAATGTATGATTGCCATCACCTGTGGTGAAACACCTTTCTTATCAATTAACTAGCTCACCACAGGTGATGGCAATCATACATTACCAGGAAAGTCCAGGAACAGAGCATTTTCTCCCTCACGGAGAGGGTCAGGTAGGCAAGTATGTACCACATATACCCCTTATCCCCCAAAATTTCCCTTTTTCAATTCAAGCACCTGTACATTCCTGTAGGTGTCTGCTTCCCTATGACGATTAACAAGTTGCAGGGGCAAACGCTCAGGGTTGCAGGCATAGATCTCAGGACCAGCTGCTTCTCCCATGGACAGCTTTACATGGCTTGCACACAAGATAGTAGCCCCAATCATCTTTTTGTGTTAAGGGGGGGTACTGACGGGAGAGATGTGTGCTGAGCGATCTTTACACAGACCGCTCAGTACACATCTCTCCCCCCTCTCAACACAGCGCAATGTGCTGAGCGAGGGGGGGGGGGGGGCGGAGGGCCGCTCACTTCACACAGTGGTGAAGTGAGTGACCCGCTAGATTGAGCCTGCTTGCAGGCTCAATCTAGCACCAGTGATAGCAAGGCGCGGGGCCGCGCATCGCTATCGCTGGGGGGCATATGCACGGCAGATCCGTGCTTAAAATCTAAGCAATCTAGTCAGATTGCTTAGATTTTAAACACGGATCTCTCCGTGTGTACCCCCCTTTAATCCCTGAGGGGAAAACTGCAAATATTGGCCTTCATTCAGCATGGATTGCAATTGTAAAGCTGCTCGCAGCAGCTTTGCAAATGCAGGGGTTTATTCAGGATGGATCAAATAACACAGTGCTTCACTTTTTCCACATTTTGTTATGTTACAGCCTTATTCCAAAATTGAATAAATCATTTTTTCCCCTCAAAATTCTACGCACAATACCCCATAATGACGTGAAAAAAAGTTATTTTTATGACTTTTCAAAATGTATTAAAATAAAAAAAATGAAGAAATCACATGTTTATAAGTATTCATAGCCTTTGCCCTGAAGCTCAAAATTGAGCTCAGGTGCATCCTGTTTCCACTGATTATCCTTGAGATGTTCCTACAGCTTAATTTGAGTCCACCTGTGGTAAATTCAGTTGATTGAACATGAAAGGCACACACCTGTCTATATAAGGTCCCACACTTGACAGTGAATGACTGAGCACAAACCAAGCATGAAGTCAAAGGAATTGTCTGTAGACCTCCGAGACAGGATTGTCACGAGTTACCAATCTGGGGAAGGTTACAGAAAAATATCTGCTGCTTTGAAGGTCCCAATGAGCACAGTGGCCTCCGTCATCCATAAATGGAAGAAGTCCTGAACCACCAGGACTTTTCCTAGTGCGGGCTGACCATCTAAACTGAGTGATCATGGGAGAAGGGCCCTTGTCAGGGAGGCAACCAAGAACCTGATGGTCACTCTGTCAGAGCTACAGCATTCCTCTGTGGAGAGAAGAGAGCTTTCCAGAAGGTCAACCATCTCTGTAACAATCCACCAGTCAGGCCTGTATGGTAAAGTGACCAGACGGAAGCCACTCTTTAGTAAAAAGCACATGGCAGCCCGCCTGGAGTTTGCCAAAATGCACCTAAAGGACTCTCAGACCATGAGTAACAAAATTCTCTGGTCTGATGAGAGAAAAATTGAACTCTTTGGCGTGAATGCCAGGTGTCATGTTTGGAGGAAACTAGGCATTGCTCATCACCAGGCCAATACCATCCCTACAGTGTAGGATGGTGGTGGCAGCATCATGCTGTGGGGATGTTTTTCAGTGGCAGCAACTGGGAGACTAGTCAGGATAGACGGAAAGATGAATGCAGCAATGTACAGAGACGTCTTGGATGAAACCCTGCTCCAAAGTGCTCTTGACTTCAGACTGGGGCGAAGGTTCAAGTTTCAGCAGGATAACAACCCTAAGCACACAGCCAATATATCAAAGGAGTGGCTTCCGGTCAACTCTGTGAATGTCCTTGAGTGGCCCAGCCAAAGCAAAAGACTTGAATCAGATTGGACATATCTGGAGAGATCAGAAAATGGCTGTGCACTGACGCTTCTCATCCAACCTGATGGAGCTTGAGAGGTGCTGCAAAGAGGAATGGGCAAAACTACCCAAAGATACAGTAGGTGTGCCAAGCTTGTGGCATCATATTCCAAAAGACTTGAGGCTGTTATTGCTGCCAAAGGTGCATCAGCAAAGTATTGAGCAAAGGCTGTGAATACTTATGTACATGTGATTTCTTAGTTTTTTATTTTTAATACATTTGCAAAAATGTTTTTTTTTTTAAATTCACGTTGTCATTATGGGGTATTGTGTGTAAAATTTTGAGGGGGGAAAATAATTTATTCCATTCTGGAAAAAGGCTGTAACATAACAAAATGTGGAAAAAATGAAGCGCTGTGAAAACTTTCTGGATGCACTGTATGTCATGATACAGTACAGGTTTGTAAAAGGTTGGTATTGGTCATGGTTTATCTTCATAAATACAATCAGCCTTTTTATGAAGCCTTGTCAAAATGTATTGTAATACATCAGTGGTGCCATAACCTTTTTTGCAAGATATAATTTCACTTTGGTGCCCCTAAATTGCTGTATGTCGCCCCCTCAGGGGCTCCTAGACTTACCTACCACACTACCTAAAGTATGACAGTGATATCTATCTATCTGTCTATATAGAGATGCAGCCTCCATCAGTTTACCCAAGAGCAGGTCACATGTGAGGCCACATCGCAGTTGCTACTAGCAGGGCCAAAACTAGGATTTTTGGCACCAGGGGCAAGGCAGTAATTTGGCACCCCCATGCACACGCTTTGGAACCATGTCAAAAACAAAGTAATAAACAATTGGCATAGTGACAAACAGCACCGTCAGGGTGCATCCAACACACATTCCCTAGGAAATTGGATAGGCACACAAGAAAACTAACATGCACCTCAGATAAAGTATTGTGGGGGACTCTGACTGGCCAACTGCTGTAGGACTACAAAGCCCAGTATATCGGTTAGGACCTAGGACCAATTAAAGAGGAGGAGTACCAACTTTCTGGGGAGTGAGGACACACAATGTGGATTATCCTGGCTGCAGATAGGAGTCCCTAGGACTGGCTGGTGTTTTATACCTGATAAGCCATGCAATCACTGCATCACACACAGACACTGGGGGGAGGACTCCAACTGACCAACTGCTACAAAGTTGGACCTAGGACCACACTTTGGGAGGCAGCAGCTGTCCTGGCATATAGAGACCTCACCTATGAGGTGCCCAGACTAATTATCGGCTGCTGTTGCTTCCTCTCGCTCTGTCCTCTGTCCTCCTCTGGTGGAGCCCACGTGCAGGAAGGGGGAGGCCCTGAGGAACAGGGCCAGGGGCATACATAGTTTACACAGGCACAGGAGTGTGTGAAAGGCATCCCCCACCTCATTCATAAGTGTTCTAGATGACGGTGGCGGGGGTTGGTTGGTTGGTTTACCAGGACTCCACATTGGTGGCACTGGGGAGCGGGGACTTGCAGCAAGGGTTCTGGTCCCAGCAGTTGGTAGCCCCTTAGGGCCTAGCCCTCCTCTGGTGGAGCTGCATGCGGGAAGGGGGAGGTGCTGGGGAACAGGCCTGGGAGCAGACATTGCTTACACAGGCACAGGAGCCATAGCCAAATTAATTGGGGGATACAGCGCATACTGTACCCCGTGCCCCCCTTTGTCAGGCCCCCCCAGCCAGAGCACACTAAGTTCACTAGCTTTCTCTCTTAAACAGCAGCAGAACCAGCAGCCAGAATGCGAGCAGGACAGTATGCAGTGCAGGCAGAGACACAGGAATATCATGTTTTATGAGCTACCGACAGAGCTATTTGACCAGAATAGAGATAGGAGGGTGGAAATAGCTGTAAGTGACACATGGATCCCAGCTTCTCCTCCTCCCCGCCTTGGTATCTGAGTCCTGTTTAAACTGTTATGTAACTAAAACATTTGGGTCTAGAGATAGAAACACACAAAGAGTCCTCCTGACTCCTGTCCCAGTGTGTAAGTAGTACAGAGGCTCCTGCTATTCTTGCTTGTGTCAAGATAAATTATTTTATTTTTCTATGTGTATTTTAAGGAGAAGTTGTCTTTGTTCCACTACAAGAAAAGTTTAGAAAATAATTGTCTTTCAATTAGGTGGAGCTAAAAACAGTACCCAGGTATTATTAAACTATTAGTTAAAACGAATATACACCATTGGTTTAAATGTAATATACACAATCTATACCTCCCACCATGACCTATCTCAGGAGGGACAAAATGATCTCAACCCTGACTTCCTTCTTTATTTAAGATTACAATCACCTGTGTTGAAATACCTTTCTTATCAATTAAATAGTTCAACACAGGTGATGCCAACCATATATTAAGTGGGAAGTCCAGGTAGAGAGCATTTTGTCCCTCCTGGAATGGGACATGTTGGGAAGTATGCACAATTTACTATACATCCTCCACCTTCCATTGAGGCCCCCCTGTCTTAAGTACCCCGGGCACCCCCAAGGCTTAATCCGGCCCTGACAGGAGCATGTGAGCGGCCATGGACCAGCGCTTGGGAAATGAAAGGAGGTAGCTGGAGAGTCCTTGGTCATAATCCCTGCCCCATTCATTAGCGTTCTAGTTGCCGGGGAGCGGAGAATTTCATTGGTGGTGCTGGGGAACGGGTACCTGCAGTGAGGGTTCTTGGACCTGGCTGAAGGTAGCCCCTTAGGGCTGAGAGGAAGGAGGGGAGGCAGAGTACCCATATCTGTGCCCTCTCAGATTCTGCACCCGGGGCACATGCCTCCTTAGCCCCCCCCCCCAGTTGTGGCCACGCTACTAGCTGTGCCAGCGTGTGACCAGATTGTGCACAACTATGCAATCCTATGGATCATGGGTGTGTACGCGGTGGAGACTTTACAGGGTACATTTTTAGTTGAACTCAGTTGGAAATGGGGGGAGGTCAGCGGGTGCCGTGAGGGAAGTGGGTGGGAAGACAAAGGATAGGACAAGGTGGAAGAGGTGAGGTGCATATGAAGTAGGATGTGAGAAGGGTACAGGGTTGGACCCAGGGGTGGGTCCAACTAGACACGCACTGTAGGGGCTGGAGCTGGGTGCAGGGTGTAGGAGGGCCCAGGAGTCAGACAGAGAAGGGCTGGGTGGAGGAAGGAGGTGGAGCAGCCTTAAAGGTTATGATCTCCCTCTTGACACTGCTCATGTTAACTGTAGGTGGCAGTCGCACTGAGCTCCTCAATACAGTACTTTGGCGCCTCTCAGTGCTGCAAGTATGGTGCTACAGGGCGGTACAGTGTACCGGTAAGAAATCGGCAGCTGGTACACAGTACTGCCATGCTGCCACCTTGCAGCCACTGTGTCGGGGAGAGGAGAGCGCAGCATGCGTCTCTCCTCTCCTGCTATTCTCCTGCCCCTCTCCTGCCCAGTCAGTCCGGTCTCTCTCCCTCTGGCAGCAGCGGTGGCAGCGTGTATCACAATCAAACGCAGGACCAGCTGCCAATCAGGAGCCACCGCTGCCGGACCGCAAGCTCTGTTTGGCTCATGGACCAGCACCTGATTTGAGATATATGCCGCTGCAGGAGACCGGACTGAGGGCATGAGAGGGGCAGGAAAGACGCGTGCTGCGTTCTCCTCTCCCCGACACAGTGAAAGCCGGCCCCGGGCAGCAGCAGCAATGGTGATTTGCACTGCTGGGGGCATATGTGCATCTGGCACTTGGGAGGCATATGTGTATCTGGCACAGTGGGGGCGTATCTGGCACTGTGGGGGTATATCTGGAACCGTGGGGGCATATGTGTATCTGGCACTGTGGGGGCATATGTGTAACTGGCACTTCACTACTGGGGGGCATATGTGTATTTGGCACTGTGGAGCATATGTGTATCTGGTACTGTGGGGGTATATTTGTATCTGGCACAGTGGGGTCATATATGGCACCGTGGGGTCATATGTGTATCTGACACTGTGGGGGCATATGTGTATCTGGCACTGTGGAAGCATATGTGTATCTGGCACTGCGGGGGCATATCTAGCACTGTGGGGGCATATGTGTAGCTGTCACTGTGGGGGCATATTTGTATCTGGCACAGTGGGGGCATATCTGGCACTGTGGGGGCATATGTGTATCTGGCACTGCACTACTGGAGGAATATGTGTATCTTGCACTATTGGGGGCATATGTGTATCTGGCACTGCACTATTGGGGGCATATGTGTATCTGGCACTACTGGGGGCATATGTGATCTGGCACAGCACTATTGGGGTCATATGTGTATCACGTCGTCGCCCCCATATGTGTGTAATGCCCCCATTTTCAATGGCCATGCCCCATGTGGCATGTGGCCACCCCTGTTTTTAGCACACGCACACCGTACCATAAAAAAAAATTCTACTTGCACCACCTGCGCCTCTCGAATATTTATTTTTTATTTTTGTATTATTAATTTTTTTTTATAACTTTTTTTTTTGTTCGGGGGGGAGGGTGGGATCGGGTTCCAGCACCTATTCTCCCTGTTCCAGCACCTATGTAATACATCAATACTGATGGGAAAACCTTAACCCACCCAAGTAACGTTTACATTGTTTTCTTCCAGGAAAGATTGGACTTTTTTCTTGTCTAAGAAAAAATAAAGTCTTCTACAAGGCCAGCAATGTTTGTACTATTGGAAATTTGCCTCTGTCCATGGTTCTAGTCATTTACTTTTTTGAGAATTGTTGTACTTGTAAATGTAACAGCCAAATGCATTCATTTCAGAAATGGATATATTAAAGTGGACTATAAAGCTGCACACAGTAGAGGGACCGTTGTTTTGGAAAATTAGTCCTGTGTTGCAATAATATCACAGGATCCTAATTAATAAATAGGCTTAATATTAAGTCAACAAAAAAAAAAACGACTCCACTGTAGTCACTGTAATTAGTGATTTCCCAATATGTCAAATATAGAAATGTATTCATTGTTTTATATATAAATATATATATATATATATATATATATATATATACATATACACACACACTGCTCAAAAACATAAAGGGAACACTAAAATAACACATCCTAGATCTGAATGAATGAAATATTCTTATTAAATACTTTGTTCTTTACATAGTTGAATGTGCTGACAACAAAATCACACAAAAATTATCAATGGAAATCAAATGTATTAACCCATGGAGGTCTGGATTTGGAGTCACACTCAAAATTAAAGTGGAAAAACACACTACAGGCTGATCCAACTTTGATGTAATGTCCTTAAAACAAGTCAAAATTAGGCTCAGTAGTGTGTGTGGCCTCCACCTGCCTGTATGACCTCCCTACAACGCCTGGGCATGCTCCTGATGAGGTGGCGGATGGTCTCCTGAGGGATCTCCTCCCAGACCTGGACTAAAGCATCCGCCAACTCCTGGACAGTCTGTGGTGCAACGTGGCGTTGGTGGATGGAGCGAGACATGATGTCCCAGATGTGCTCAATTGGATTCAGGTCTGGGGAACGGGCGGGCCAGTCCATAGCATCAATGCCTTCATCTTGCAGGAACTGCTGACACACTCCAGCCACATTAAGTCTAGCATTGTCTTGCATTAGGAGGAACCCAGGGCCAACCGCACCAGCATATGGTTTCACAAGGGGTCTGAGGATCTCTTGTCGGGACCTAATGGCAGTCAGGCTACACATGGAGGGCTGTGCGGCCCCCCAAAGAAATGCCACCCCACACCATTACTGACCCACTGCCAAACCGGTCATGCTGGAGGATGTTGCAGGCAGCAGAACGTTCTCCTTGGCATCTCCAGACTCTGTCACGTCTGTCACATGTGCTCAGTAAGAACCTGCTTTCATCTGCGAAGAGCACAGGGCGCCAGTGGTGAATTTGCCAATCTTGGTGTTCTCTGGCAAATGCCAAACGTCCTGCACGGTGTTGGGCTGTAAGCACAACCCCCACCTGTGGACGTCGGGCCCTCATACCACCCTCATGGAGTCTGTTTCTGATCGTTTGAGTAGACACATGCACATTTGTGGCTTGCTGGAGGTCATTTTGCAGGGCTCTGGCAGTGTTCCTCCTTGCACAAAGGCGGAAGTAGCGGTCCTGCTGCTGGGTTGTTGCCCTCCTACGGCCTCCTCCACATCTCCTGATGTACTGGCCTGTCTTCTGGAAGCGCCTCCATGCTCTGGACACTACGCTGACAGACACAGCAAACCTTCTTGCCACAGCTCGCATTGATGTGCCATCCTGGATGAGCTGCACTACCTGAGCCACTTGTGTGGGTTGTAGACTCCGTCTCATCCTACCACTAGAGTGAAAGCACCGCCAGCTTTCAAAAGTGACCAAAACATCAGCCAGAAAGCATAGGAGCTGAGACGTGGTCTGTGGTCACGACCTGCAGAACCACTCCTTTATTGGGGGTGTCTTGCTAATTACCTATAATTTCCACCTGTTGTCTTTTCCATTTGCACAACAGCATGTGAAATTGATTGTCAATCAGTGTTGCTTCCTAAGTGGACAGTTTGATTTCACAGAAGTGTGATTGACTTGGAGTTACATTGTGTTGTTTAAGTGCTCCCTTTATTTTTTTGAGCAGTGTGTATATATATATATATATATATAAAACAAGGAACAAAGGAACAGTCAGGAAATGCAAAACAGTCAAACGCATCTAAATAAAAAGCTGCAATAAGTGTGTAATAGTTCTGGATTGTCATGGCAAATGTGAGCAGATCCCATATGTTTATGGTTGCAGCTTATATTTGTGTTTTAAATATACTGTATGTTTCAATTTAACCTTGAATGTTGACCTATCAAAGGAAGGAAAGGCCTATTGTTGCCAACAGTGGGTGTTGTGAACTTTAACTGTACAGTAACCCCTACACTGGGAACCCTATTTGGTTAAATATTGTGGCTGTATTCACACCACCACATTACTTTTTTATTATTGCATCATAGAATAACAGATCACTGAATAAGGTCTAATTTTTAAAATTGTATTTCTTATTATAAATCATTTTTGTTTATTAGTAAACATTTTTTCTTTTATTCTAATGTCCAGACATGGGGGGTAATTCCAAGTTGATCGCAGCAGGAATTTTTTTAGCAGTTGGGCAAAACCATGTGCACTGCAGGGGAGGCAGATATAACATGTGCAGAGAGAGTTAGATTTGGGTGTGGTGTGTTCAATCTGCAATCTAATTTGCAGTGTAAAAATAAAGCAGCCAGTATTTAGTATTACCCTGCACAGAAATAAAATAACCCACCCAAATCTAACTCTCTCTGCACATGTTATATCTGCCTCCCCTGCAGTGCACATGGTTTTGCCGAACTGCTAAAAAATTTCCTGCTGCGATCAACTTGGAATTACCCCCATGGTTCGCTCATGTACTTATCTGGCCCAGAACAGCACTAAGACAAGTTAACCTTTACAGCTCTGGGTCAGTATTATGTTGATAACTAATTGTGAATGGTGGTAAATAATATGCGTTGGGAGTAGATTTACCAAGATTTTAAATATGAAAAGTAGTGGTATTGCCCATAGCAACCAGATATAATTTCTCTCCTAGAAAATGATGGACAGAATCTGATTGGTTGCTATTGGTAACCACTTTACATTATTAGAAGATTTAGAAGTCGTACCTGGGATTTTGTACATGGGTCCAACCTGGATGCGACCCGGCTGAGTCCCTTTCAGAGTGGCGGCTGTACCCGGCTTTGGATACTTGAGCAGCCCAGGCACTTGGAGATGAGATCATCTGAGTTTACCCGGCTTACCCGTTTACACTGCACCGTGACCCAGGTCCTTCCGGGGACCAACCCTGCAGACCTATCTTCAATAAGCCCGTTCCCAGACTCCTGTGAAACCAGACAATGGGAGTATAAGGGCGAGCTTATTGAAGATAGACATGCTGAGCGCTGTGTGCCTGTGTCCCGTGCCTGCTGATCCCTGGGTAATGGGCCCTACACACTGGGCGATAAAACTGAAAGATATGAACGATCTCGTTCATTAATGAATGAGATACAGTTCATATCTGTCAGCGTGGATGCAGCACGGCCCCGCGCTCGTTCATCGCTGCTACCCTGTCGCTTGTGCATGCAGGCCAATATGGACGATCTCGTCCATATTTGCCTGCACTGCTATGGAGCCGGATGACAGGGGGAGTGAAGAAACTTCACTCCCCCCGTCACTGCCTCCCCGCCGCCGGGTCGCCCTTCGGCCTTATCCGCCATTGGGCAGCTCGGCGGCGGATCGCAAGTGTGTAGGGCCCTTAGGGAAACAAGCACATATATTGCAAACAACTTTACATGTTCCTGGCCTGCTCCCCCTGCAGTCTTTGGTCGGCGCTGCAGCCCAGGGGCAGCAGCCACCGCTGTTCGTATCTCTCTCTTATCCTGCAGAGTGTATGTGACATGGGGTCTGTTTACTAAGCCTTGGATGGAGATAATGTACCAGCCAATCAGCTCCCAACTATCATTTTCCAAACACAGCCTATAACATGTCAGTTAGGAGCTGATTGGCCGGTATGTTATCTCTATCGACTTTATCTACATCCAAGGGTTAGTAATAAATAGACCTCACAGACATTTTCTGCATGCCTTGCTCCATAAATTTGCCACTAGGCTGTGAGCAGCATAATGACAGACTGATTAGCTAAAAGTATTCATTACTATTTTCCAGAATATCAATATTGTCCTGCTTATACAGCACAGCCGACCTTGATATCAAATACACATCTCGTTTAAACCCAATGATTTTCCAATTAGATTTATTAGACCTGATGGAAATGATTGGTGAATAAACGCTAACATTAATTCAGTCTATTAATTGACTGTATGTATAGAATGTATAGAGCAGACATTGCGAGAAGGGAAATGATTCTCTATGCTTGGGAAGTACGGGTCCCTTGTCCTAATTAGGTCTGGAGACAAACTGTTTCTCTGGGAAATCTTGTTCCGCCAGCAGGTGCAGGTAAAACTACAACAAGGGATTTCTGTTCTCACTGATCTGCTGCAAAAGACTAATTAGCTGTGATTTGGTTCAACACCAAAAACAAAATCAGCAATTATTGAACAAAGGGGATAAGACTAATGCCAGTAAATTAAATTAAGTCTACTTGATAACACTTGATTTAACTATATCAGTTTCAGGCTAAAGCTGCGTTATATTGATTTAGTGAATTTCTTTTCAGAATAATTAAGAAGATATTTGTATTGAAAAAATAGTTAACTGAACCAACAGTGTAATCCGCAGTTGTCCACACGGGGACATTTATTGTTTTTCGATATATATATATATATATACAGGTTATGCGAAAGACCTCACTCACTCATCACTAATGCTCTTACTTCCCCTAAGGGGATGAAAAGGGGGTTGATATAATGATGTCATTACCAATGCGTGGCTTGCATTGCGTGAACGATAACTCCCAAATGGTTAATTGGATCAAAATTTGGATTGCACCGTGCATGTGCAAAACTAAGGTTGGCAGCTCTGATGCAGGGTGGGGCTCTAATGCAGGTTGACCTGTTCTCCAGCCCCAAGTTATTTATACTTCAATGCATCTGCTTCACATGCCAAGTGGGAAATCCATGACTGCTGCTCTGGTCACACTATAACAGGGAAACCCACAGCAAGGAGATCCGCTAAATTCCTTAGAGAAATTGAGTCAGGCCAAAAACTAGGGTGGTGCGGCTGGTGCCGCTACACAGAGTGATATGCCCTGGGGACGGAACTGGTTCTCGGCCTTTTGGCTAAGATCAAGTGTAGTATCTGCTCAGGGCCGGCTCCAGGCCTACTAGCACCCTGAGCGAGAAAATGTAAAAGCGCCCCCCCCCATGCGCGCGCCGAAGGCGCGCGCGCTCCCGGAAAAGTGGGTGTGGCCTCTGGAAAAGTGGGTGTGGACTCGTAACTTCATATCATCAAACTGTAAAAATATTTTCACACAATTAGCATCCTTACACATAGCCACAGTAGTGTTCCTTACACACAATGTCTCCAGTATAGTGCCAGATACACATAATGTGCAGTGCCAGATAGACATGACATGCCTCCCAGCAGTGCCAGATAGACATGACATGCCTCCCAGCAGTGCCAGCTAGACATGACATGCCCCGCATCAGTGCCAGCTACACATGACATGCCCCGCAGCAGTGCCAGCTACACATGACATGCCCCCCAGCAGTGCCAGCTACACAGGATAGTGTTCACTTTTTAGGGCATGGTGCTGATCACAGGGAGGGCACATTTTTAAGTTAGGAGGGCAAAATGATGTACATACTGCTTGTTGTTCCCACACCTATATGTCAAAGCATGGACAGTGCGCGCCGAAGGCGCGCAGCAAAAATTAAGGGGAGTTACTTCGTGGGGAAGGTACGTGGCCACATAATAGTGGCAATTTGCATTACACCACACAGTAGTGCAGCTAATACACACTGCACCAGGTAGAACCTCCTATACACTTTGCGCCAGGCACAGCACTGAGACACATTGCCTAGCCACAGACGCCTAGTGGGAACACTACATGACATGCCCCCCAGCAGTGCCAGCTACACGTGACATGCCCCCCAGCAGTGCCAGCTACATAAATGGCCACACAGTGCCAGATATGCACCCACAGTTCAGATACATAAATGCCCCCAAAGTGCCAGATACATAAGTGCCTCCACAGTGCAGATATGCCCCCCACAGTGCCAGATACATGATGCCCCCGCAGTGCCAGATACATAAGTGCCTCCACAGTGCAGATATGCCCCCCACAGTGCCAGATACATGATGCCCCCGCAGTGCCAGATACATAAGTGCCCACACAGTGCCAGATATGTCCCCACTGTGCCATATATAAAAATGCCCGCACAGTGCCAGATATGCCCCCACAGGGCCAGATACATAAATCCCCCCAGTGCCAGATACATAAATGCCCACACATTGCCAGATGCATAAGTGCCCACACAGTGCCAGATGCATTATTGCCCCCCACAGTGTCAGATACATTAATGCCCCCAGTGCCAGATATGCCCCCACAGTGCCATATACATAATGCCCCCACAGTGCAGATATGCCCCCACAGTGCCAGAAACATAATGCCCCCACAGTGCAGCTATGCCCCCACAGTGCCAGATATATAATGCCCCCACAGTGCAGATATGCCCCCACAGTGCCAGATATATAATGCCCCCACAGTGCAGATATGCCCCCACAGTGCCAGATACATAATGCCCCCACAGTGCAGATATGCCCCCACAGTGCAAGAAACATAATGCCCCCACAGTGCAGCTATGCCCCCACAGTGCCAGATATGTAATGCCCCCACAGTGCAGATATGCCCCCACAGTGCCAGATATATAATGCCCCCACAGTGCAGATATGCCCCCACAGTGCCAGATATATAATGCCCCCACAGTGCAGATATGCCCCCACAGTGCAAGAAACATAATGCCCCCACAGTGCTGCTATGCCCCCACAGTGCCAGATATATAATGCCCCCACATTGCAGATATGCCCCCACAGTGCCAGATATATAATGCCCCCTCAGTGCAGATATGCCCCCACAGTGCCAGATACATAATGCCCCCACAGTGCAGATATGACCCCACAGTGCAATAAACATAATGCCCCCACAGTGCCAGATATATAATGCCCCCACAGTGCAGATTTTAACTTACATGGCATTGTCACTGCGGACTGCGGTGCTGGGAGCCGGGAGGGGGAGTACTGCTGTGGGCGCAGGCAGGCAGGCGGGCAGGCGGGCGGGCGGGCGGCTGGACGGATGAACGATTCCGTCTGCGCTGCGCGGCGCCGGCGTCTAACGTCAGACGCCGGCGCCGCACAGCGCGCTGCGCACACACACTCAGTTTGAAGGCTGGCTCCAGGCAGGAATATGGCGGCCGCAGCGTGCGGCGCCCTAAAAGAGTGGCGCCCCGCGCGGCCGCTCCAGTCGAACATGCCTGGAGCCGGCCCTGTATCTGCTCGCTGGTTCTCCTGGTGTTGTGTCTGTTCTTACACTGGGGGAGTGAGAGACCCCTGGTGTGGAATCAAGACCCACCAAGTGGAGTAGGAATGAAACTCGGTCTGGCCAGGAGGTTGGGAGCAGCATGAAGCCCGAGGTGCTATGTGCCCCTGGTCGGAGGACGCCAGGGGTGCCTGAACATGCACTAGTGAGAAGGACACCTTTGCACTAGTAATGGCACCATGCACTATCACTTCCCCACTTCTGTCTGCAGCACTTTTTCCTTTGCCCTGACCTTTTGGCTAGGGCAGGGATCATTTTTTATACTCCCCCCCTTCACCACCCCCCGGGCTTTTGGCTGGGGCTTATTTATTTATTTATTTTTCCATGTGTGTTTGCATTTTTTTGGCACTTCACCACACCTTTTTATGTTTTTCGTGTGTGTGTGTTCACGTTTTGGGGGGGTGGGGGGTTAGGTGAGACCCTTATGGGCCACCTTCTCCCCATGTAGCTGAGGCCCTATCCTTTTGGGGAGGGCTGAAGGTTTTTTGTTCCCCGAGGGGAAGCTTCGACCAACCCTGGGGAGAAAGGGATGACCCCCGAGCCGTGAGGCGGAGGGAAGTCTGAAGACCCTTGCCCCCTAAGGGGCCTTTTATCTCCGGGGGTCGGGGACTCAAGGGGTTCCCCTGCGCTTCGGAAAGGAGGGACCTGAAGACCCTTTTTCCATCTTGGCCTTTTGGCTCTGAGGGTTAGGGGAGCAACGGGGCCCTTCTCCTTTTGGAGAGGGTCCAAGTCCTATACCCCCAGCACGATTTTTTGCACAGATCACTGGTTGATGAAGCCACGCACCTCGGGCTTCAAGAAAAAAAAATCTGTATTATATAAAGCAATTTGTCCTTAATAAATGTAGAGATGTAGGGGACAACTGAGCTGACAACTGAAGAATACATTTTGTGGCAGCAGCCCATATTGCCAAAGGTAATTTTGTGGTGCCTCTTTATCAATAATGAGAAAGGAACTCATGTGAGTCTGATCAAAGGTAGGATAGCAAGGGCGCTGTCTAGTAATTTTACAATGCAGCAGAGGCGTCACTAGGTTTGGTGTCACCCAGTATGGTAACTCATGGTGTCACCCCCATGGACCTCCTTCTCTATCACACCACACGGAACTCTTAGTACTGTATTTGTACTAGTTTTTGTACTGGGGGTCTGGGGTGGTGGTGCAATGTGTCTAAATGCTCTATCTGGTGCAATGTGTATAGGGGGTTCTACCAGTTACAATGTGTATAACGTGCTGTACCTGGTGCAATGTGTATAACGTGCTCTACCCGGCCCAATATGTATAGGGGGTTCTACATGGCACAATGGGTATAACGTGCTCTACCTGGCACAATGTGTATAACGTGCTCTACTTGGCGCAATGTGTATAAAGTGCTCTACCTGGCCCAATGTGTATAGGGGGTTCTACCTGGTGCAATGTGTATAATATGCTCTACCTGGTACCATGTGTATATTGTGATCTTCCTGGCATAATGAGTATAACGTGCTCTGCCTGGTGCAATGTGTATAATGTGATCTACCTGGCGCAATGTGTATAACGTGCTCTGCCTGGTGCAATGTGTATAAGTGATCTACCTAGTGCAATGTGTATAACTTGCTCTTCCTGATGCAATGTGGATAACGTGCTCTACCTGGCACAATGTTTATAACGTGGTCTACCTGGTGCAATGCTCTACCTGGCGCAATGTGTAAAAAAAAAGTGTAATTTTATATATGTATAATAAATATATATATAATTAAATAACAGCGTATAATATTTTTTAACTGTAAATACTAATTTATTATTATTAAACTTTCCACACTGGCAGCTAAAATGACTTGCAGCCAGGCAGGGAGTGACAGCAGAAGATTGAGATTGAGGTGCGCACTCAACTTCAAGGCAGTATCACTCCAATGTATTAACCACTTCTGTGGCATGCCCGGAAATCTTCCGGGCTTGCCAGAGATGACAGCACTGGCAAGTGGCAACCCCTGAAGATTTCTGGGCATACTACTGACCAGGGTTGGACTGGCCCACAGGGAAACAAGGGAAACCACCGGTGGGCCCCACTGCTTGTGGGCCCTCCTCCTCCTCTAGGGATCAGGTTCCAGACTTTATTCAAGTGCACTTGAGTTATGCAATATACCTAAGTTACAATATACTTCACAAGAATATGGTTTATTATATATTTACCAAGGGGCACAGAACATGTACTCTGTAATGGTTAGCCAAACCTCTGTGGTGGCTGGCCACACCCCCACTATAGCCTGGCCACACCCTTAAACATGGGCCCTACAACAGCATTCCCCCCGGTGGGCCCTTCATGCCCCAGTCCGACATAGCTACTGACTGATATCCCAGGGACAGCCGTGCAGCGTTCACGGCGCCCGGGAATCAGTATACTCCATTATGGAGTTTGGCCCGCCCCCTGGACACCTATTGGTCGGGGGGTGGGCTTAGCAGTAAAATGCATTATGCTGATTCCTGGCCTCCGCAAGGGGCTGGCGAGGCGATTTAACTCTCCCTGCCCCATCAGTCGACCCCGCTGCACCTTTTCCCCCTCTCCCACTTTAATTTAAAAACACCCCCCCCCCCCCCAGTGTGTGTTTTAAAATTAAAAAACTTTTCATGAAAAACTGCTCCAAACCCTTTAATTGTCATTTTTTTTAGTAAGCCACATCACATTCTCCATACTTATAATGGGAAATGCAAAGTGGGCGAATTTACTAAAGAAAATGTAAAAAAAATACCACAGTGAGCCCTGTGATAATTTTGCCAGCTCAGGCTGGTGAATTCACAGGGCAGTACTGCGATGTACACCCTTTGCCCAGCTTTCTCTGTCCCCTGGCAGAGAAAGTTGTGCGGGAATCGGGCTCCAGTGATCAGCTTTGTGTGTGTCCGATGGAAACACAAGCTGATCACAGTGTAAAAAATAAAAAAATAAAAGTAAAAAAAAAACATACTTACCAATCCAGGGAGCCGGTGTTCGCTGCTCTGGTGAGCGCTGCCGGGCGCCGGGACCTCCATATGATGCCCTGTGACCTCGGTGCAATAAAGTGACACTGCAAAGCGGCAGCACATTTTACAGCACTGGGGGTCACAGCACAGAAGAAGGGCCCAGCGCCTGGCAGCCTTCTGGAGCAGCGGACACAGGCTCCTGGACAGGTAAGTATAAAATCCGGGGGTGGGGACACTTTTTGCGGCGCAGGGGTAGTAGCGACGGAGAAGGGGGGGACCCGGCAGCGGCGGTATCGATGGGCAGCGGCGGTATCGATGGGCAGCGGTGCATGTGCAGAAAGACATCGGCGTATTTTTTACAAAAAATACCCCGATGATGCTGTGGAGAGGCATCGCAGGGACAGAGCTTGCCCACAAGCTCTGTCCCTGCATGCAATAATTGATACATCCATGTAATGTACTCAATTTTCAATTTTTGCAGTGCGAGTTTGGTCTAGTTTATCACCTGTCATCCGCATCATCAGATGCAGATGGTGATAAATAGACCTTTTTCGGGTTCTTTCAGTTTTCCTTGCTATTGTTTTAATGTTGACCCACACCACTTCTTCTGGTCCTTGAAGTTTCCAGTGTCACACTTCCTTGGGAAACACGCCCATTGTAGGACTGGTGGTGAAAGGCTGTTGTCTCAGTCTCCTAGCTCACTGCTGCGTGCGAGAAGCAGATGTTCAGTTCTGCTTATAATGCAACAGCCCATGTAACTGATTTGCACTGACAAATATATTAAGATCAACATCATTCATTTTGCACAGATTAAATAAATCTTGGACGAGTTGAGCCATCCACTCTCATCACCATATGATTCAGTCGATTATCACTTTTCTGATTGAGGTTCTAACGTGCAGTATTTGACTTACGTTAGTTTATTAATATATAATATATATGTATTTTTTTGTATATTTTTTGTATATTTTATTGTATATGTATTCTCACAATATGTATGTTCTTAGAACAGCCTCTAGATTTAGTACATTATGTGCTTTCAATATTGGAACATGTCTACTGCTTCTGTGGAACTAGTAGTGCCAGCTATTCACATACCTTTGCTAATCGTCTGATGAAGAGTATGGATTACCTGTGTTTTAAATATTAGTGACCCTTGTAATCATATGGCTAGCCGCTGACACATGATTTATTATGTAGTTTGGCAATGTATAATGTGTTACTATGATACCAGATCCTATTTGCGGTTCAGCGCTGCGCACTTCCGGCCGTTTGCGTTCCATTAAGCGCTCACGTGACCGGAAGTACGTGTGCGCTGCTGAACAGCTTAAGTGGCATACAGCCGAGCAGAATTAGAGGCGCAATATGCGTTCCACCTAATGTACACTTCCGGCCCGATGCGTTCCATAGCAGGAGCTCTGGACTGAAAGCAGGTGTTTAAAGCTCTATCTATTAGCGGTAATGAGATGCACTCCAGTGGCTTGGCGTGCATTCCACCAAAGCAGGTACATACTTATATTAAGGCACAGAGTCTGTATCTATGTAGTCTGATTGTCTAACGTCAGCAATTAATGATATATGGCTTGATGTGACTGGTTAATCCATTAAATTGAACCATCTTGTTTATTTTTATAAGCAGTTGGATTTGATTGGTTAATTGTTCAGAGGGTGTGACTTTCTCTGGTACTTCTAGTGCCACACTGGCAGGCAATGAAAGGGGAGATGGCAGCCTGAAGTATTGATCTTGATAAATGTCCTGTTAGGGAACGAAACGTTGACCGTGACCCTGTAAACTGCTGATGTGAGGTTGGATTAAAGAATCTTTTTTCACTTTATGCAAGACTGGTGAGTGCTTTCCTCTAAGTATATATCATTATTGAGACTCCGCATGGAGTGGTAAAAGTCTCTGGATATAAGCACCCCAGCAGCTGTAGATTTACTGCAGTCTTGTGCGTGCAACTTTCTAGAAGTGACTGTATTTTGAAATCCCTGTTTGGTGTTCCTGAGTTGGCACCCAAGTCACATTGGTACATTTTTGATGGATATTACTGCATATGTTTTCATGATGTCTCCATATGGACTATGATTGTTAGTATCGGTCTGCACTGATCTCTAATCTTTTTTTGCACTGTCTGTATTTTTATTTTTTTTGTTTTATTTTTTGGTGTATTCTTTGACTAAATCATTGGGTGTGGATTGTGGTGTGCCTATGCCCTATAATGTCACAAACAATTGGTATTCTTGATGAGCAGTCTCTCAGTGAGGAAGAAAATGTCTTGGTCAGCCTAACTGATGACGAGGCCGAGACAATATTGTTTAACCAGACTGATTTTGATGAATTGCCTGCCCACACCCCTGTTGATTTATTTCATAAACTCCACAGGTTGATAAAGAGAGAAATTGACCATACATTGCATGGGCAATTTCTGTCCGCATAGTACTGCAAGAAAATAATTCCCAGGGGATTCCGGATCAGCAATGCACCCACCATAGGAAGGAAAAACCCTTCCTTATGTGTGAAACGGTGCGGTGTGCTGAATAAATGTTTGCTAGATTTACTTGTTCTTGTTGTGGTGGAAGTGGGTATTGAGCTTAAGAAAGTTAAAGGTGAAATAGAGAAGTTTGAGAAAGATCCGGTTACGATTCTCAAGGCTGACAAGTCTAAAGATTGGTTGGAGAAAATTAGCCAACAGGTTGATAAATATAGAACTGATTTATTGTCTTTTAAGAGAAAGAAGTGGGAAACTGTAGAAACAGATTACCAATGACACTCGGTATACAGGTGGCTATCAGGCGAAGGCCCTGAAAAATGTACAAGATTTGGTCATCCTTTCAGATCTAGAGGTAGGAGGTTGAGATTTGATAATCTTCACTTTCTCCCTTCTTCTGATTCTGGGTTCACTGATGTACTACCTCCCTCCAGGGCCTCTACCTCCTCCTCTTCTTTTTTGGGCCCAGACACAAGTTCCAAAAAGGAAAAGGCTGCTACGGCAGGTCGCACCTGTGCTGGGGGGGCACAAGAGTGCGTGCAAGAGGAGGGAGGGGCTCCAGGACTTAATATTCAATCTGTCCAGCCATACATTATCAGTGGCCGAGACCTCTTTGCTCACGAAGGGGCTATCTTTTGTGCCCACTAGTAGGTTTAAACCACTCCATTGGTCCATAGAACATTATAAGATGGGGAGGCAACTCCGCCTATGTGAATTGTTTGATAACCAGCTTGACACCAATTCGCTTCGAACTGAAGTGTCATCCACCTCTCGGAATGTGTTTAAAAATCCTAGTGATTTTGATCCTGTCTCAAATAATGCGAGTTTAAAAACCTTTTTAAAATTGTTCATTCAGAAGTAATTAATGGCAAAAATGATTGTGATAAGCACTATTGTAATCTCTCTAATGAAGAATGGAAGGCATTGAAACAGCTCAGAAATAACACTTCACTGGTAATTCGCAATGCCGATAAAGGGGGTGCCATGGTACTCGAAGAGTTTTCTGATTATGATATGGGGGTATGATCACGGTTGGCGGATTGGAAGACTTACACACAGGTGGAGTTTAATCCTATTCCTAGGATTAAGAAAGAAATTGACTCATTATTACTTTGTGCTTTACATAACTCATGGATTGATGACGAAGTGTTTGACTTCTTAACTGTAAAATTTCTGATCTGCCCTGTGATCTACACCCTCCCAAAGGTACATAAATCTGCCACCAATACACCTGGGCGACCCATTATCTCTGCCCGTGGTTCACTTTTACAGCCTTTGGCCTGTTTTGTAGATCACTATCTTCAACCGTGTTTCTGCTATGCAGAGTTATGTTTGTGACACAAGTGATTTCCTTATGAGTTTAACATCAATTGAGAACTTTTCATCTGATTGCCATTTGGCAATGATGGACGTTAGCTCGCTGTACACCGTTATCCCACGTGATGTAGGGATAGCGGCTGTGCGTGAAGCTCTGACCAAAGGCCCCTATGATGGTTCACTCATTGAATTCATACTTGAGTTGATTAGACTAGTGTTGATGCTCAATCATTTTCAATATCAGGAGGAATATTTTGTCCAATTAACAGGGAACGCGATGGGGTTGAATTTGGGCCCAGGATTCGCAAATCTGTTCATGGCGAAATATGAAAATGAGCACATCATTCTCCAAATTTGCTAATCAACTCACTCATTACAAGGGATATATAGATGATTTGTTTTTAATATGGTGTGGTACTACTGAATCCTTTTATATGATGGTGGATGAGCTCAACCGACCTGATAGTCCAATTAGATTTACTGCTACAATTAGTAACATTTCAATACATTTTTTGGACGTCACCGTTCTGAACAAGTCACCAGTCCTTGATTATACTCTATTTAGAAAACCTACCGACCTCAACACATTATTATGGGCCACTAGCCATCATCCAGACAAATTAAAATCTAATTTACGAGTCTCACAGTTCCTACGGGTCCTCAGAAATAACTCTGACGGCAATGCTGTGAACCTCCAACTGGATGAATGAGTGGGGATACGAACGTTCCACAGTGTGGGGATGCCTTGACAAGGCACGTAAATTACATCTCAACCCCTCCTCCAAGCAGTCTAAAGGGTCGAATAAAATTATTTTCAAGACCAGTTGTACCACTAATTTGCATTCTGTTGAAAGGTCCATTAAGAAAAATTGGCCTATCATTAGCTCTGACCCAAAGTTTAAGGAGGTCGGTGCGAAAACTCCCCTGTTGAGTATACAACGCGGGAGGAATCTCAAAGATATGCTGTTGAGGCCTACTATGCGACCTGGACCTACTCATGATAAATGTGGCTAAATACTGTAAATGCAATGGATGTTTTAAATGTCAACAATATACCACCTGCAGATCTATGGTGACAGGACATTACTTTTGTCATCCACTGCATGGAACCAAGATTATGCTACGACACCATCTTACCTGCCTAATGGACCATGTAGTTTATTTTCTGATGTGTCCCTGTGGGAAAATGTACATTGTTAAAACTGTCCGTACTTTCAGAGAGAGAATGAACCAACACAGGTCTTCAATACATCTAGCATATGCAACCAGTAAAACAGATAAACCTGTGGCACTACATTTTTTACAACTAAAGCAACAGCTATCAACTTTACGGTCAGGCCCGGCCCGCCCGTTACGCGGGGTACGCATACGGGTAAGGCGCCACAGTGAAGAAGGCGCCGGCAGCCTGGATCACAGCGCGCCTCTCCTGCCTGCCGTCCTGCGGCTGTGCTGCCCCTCAGTCTGCTCTCCGGCAGTGACGACGGAGTGAATAACTCAAATCAGGTGCCGGTTCGTTAGCCAATCAGAGCTCGCGGACCGGCGCCTGATTTGAGATATACACGCTGCCGTCACTGCTGGAGACCAGACTGAGAGGCAGGGCGGCAGGCAGGAGAAGCGCGCGCTGCGCTCTCTACACAGCGGTGAGCAGCACTGTCGGGACATATGTGGCACTGTGGGGGCATATCTGGCACTGTGGGCACATGGCACTGTGGGGGCATATCTGTATCTGGCACTGTGGGGGCATATCTGGCACTGTGGGCACATGGCACTGTTGGGGCATATCTGTATCTGGGACTGTGGTGTCATATCTGGCACTGTGGGGGCATATCTGGCACTGTGGGCACATCTGTATCTTGCACCGTGGGGGCATATCTAGCACTGTGGGCACATGGCAATGTGGGGGCATATCTGTATCTGGCACTGTGGGGTCATGTGTGGAACTGTGGGGACATATCTGGCACTGTGGGCACATGGCAGTGTGGGGGCATATCTGTATCTGGCACTGTGGGGTCATATGTGGCACTGTGGGGGCATATCTGGCACTGTGGGCACATGGCACGGTGGGGGTAAATCTGTATCTGGCACTGTGGGGTCATATCTGGCACTGTGGGGGCATATCTGGCACTGTGGGGGCATATCTGTATCTGGCACTGTGGGGTCATATCTGGCACTGTGGGGTCATATCTGGCACTGTGGGGCATATCTAGCACTGTGCGCACATGGCACTTTGGGGGCATATCTGTATCTGGGACTGTGGGGTCATATCTGGCACTGTGGTGGCATATCTGGCACTGTGGGCACATCAGTATCTGGCACTGTGGGATCATATGTGGCACTGTGGGGGCATATCTAGCACTGTGGGCACATGGCAATGTGGGGGCATATCTGTATCTGGCACTGTGGGGTCATGTGTGGCACTGTGGGGGCATATCTGGCACTGTGGGCATGGCAATGTGGGGGCATATCTGTTTCTGGCACTGTGGGATCATATGTGGCACTGTGGGGGCATATCTGGCACTGTGGGCACATGGCACTGTGGGGGCATATCTGTATCTGGCACTGTGGGGTCATATGTGGCACTGTGGGCACATGGCACTGTGGGGGCATATCTGTATCTGGCACTGTGGGGGCATATGTGGCACTGTGGGGGCATATGTGGCACTGTGGGGGCATATCTAGCACTGTGGGCACATGGCACCCACTATCTCCCTGTGACCCCAGCCTCCTCAGTCACCCACTATCTCCATCACCTCTGCCACCCAGTCACGCACTTTCTCCCTGTCACTGACAATCTCCCTGGACCCCTGGGGGTACTATTGTGTGGCCACGCCCCTTCCTTGTGAGACCACACCTCTTTTAACATTTGATCCCATCAAGGGGCGCTAAATTCTAAATTCGCTTGCCAAAAAAATTAAGCTCGGGCCGGCCCTTTTTACGGTGCATGATCATCGACTGGATTCCTCCTCCACCACGTGGAGCCGATAGGGGGAAACTTCTCCTAAAGTGGGAAGCCTTTTTGGAGACTCTTTCCCCCGACAGGCTTGAATGAACAAAATTCTTTCAACATCTTTTTGTAACAATGTCTTTTTGCAACATTTGGATACGGTGCAGATATTTTTGATGACAGTGCTTTTTTTTAAACTATTTTAGACGAGTTGAGCCATCCACGCTCATCACCATATGATTCAGTCGATTATCACTTTTTTGATTGAGGTTTTGACGTGCAGTATTTGTACGTTAGTTTATTAATATATAATATATATGTATTTTTTTGTATATTTTTTGTATATGTTATTGTATATGTATTCTCACAATATGTATGTTCTTAGAACAGCCTCTAGATTTAGTACATTATGTGCTTTTAATATGGGAACATGTTTATTGCTTCTGTGGAACTAGTAGTGCCAGCTATTGACATACCTTTTCTAATCGTCTGATGAAGAGTATTGATTACCTGTGTTTTATATATTAGTGACCCTTGTAATCATATGGCTAGCCGCTGACACATGATTTATTATGTAGTTTGGCAATGTATAATGTGTTACTATGATACCAGATCCTATTTGCGGTTCAGCGCTGCGCACTTCTGGCCTTTTGCGTTCCATTAAGCGCTCACGTGACCGTAAGTGCGTGTGCGCTGCTGAACAGCTTAAGTGGCATACAGATGAGCAGAATGAGAGGCGCAATATGCGTTCTACCTAATGTACACATAGCGAGAATGCTGGACTGAAAGCAGGTGTTTAAAGCGCTATCTACTAGCGGTAATGAGATGCGCTCCAGCGGCTTGGCGTGCGTTCCACCAAAGCAGGTACATACTTATATTAAGGCACAGAGTCTGTATCTATGTAGTCTGATTGTCTAACGTCAGCAATTAATGATATATGGCTTGATGTGACTGGTTAATCCATTAAATTGAACAATCGTGTTTATTTTCTTTATAAGCAGTTGGATTTGATTGGTTAATTGTTTAGAGGGTGTGACTTTCTCTGGTACTTCTAGTGCCACACTGGCAGGCAATGAAAGGGGAGATGGCAGCCTGAAGTATTGGTCTTGACAAAGGTCCTGTTAGGGACCGAAACGTTGACTCTGACCCTGTAAACTGCTGATGTGAGGTTGGATTAAAGAATCTTTTTTCACTTTATGCAAGACTGGTGAGTTCTTTCCTCTAAGTATATATTATTATTGGGACTCCGCATGGAGTGGTAAAAGTCTCTGGATATAAGCACCCCAGCAGCTGTGGATTTATTGCAGTGGCATTCTGATGTTCAGAATCCTGATGGATCCCTGTGAGCATTTTAACCCAAACCCACCCCTCCTGCAAACTAATCCTCCCCCCTCTCCCCGATAGCCTAACCATAACCCTAACCATCCCCTGTCTGAATTTTGACCGCCAGGATCCTGACTGTTTCCCATTGTGAGTGCCATACTGCTTGCTCTAATGAGCTGAATGGCATATTAATAGTTTTTAGGTTTTTTCTAAAGAGTTCAAATATGTTGTAATCCATGACAGCCAATCAGCATCTAGCATTGATCTAGTTCAAGAAGGATGATGGAGGCAGACACAGTTACTATGGGGCTGGTCATAGCAACTAACACCCACAAATGTAAATGTTACATTATCACAAAGCACAATTCATTTCAGGAAAATGCAAAAAGAAGTCTATAGACTATTAAAGATGGTGTTACCCACCGGGTCTAAGCTCCAGAATGTATCGCATTCCATTTCTTGATACATTGACCCTCATTCAGCATCAGTAGCAGTTTTTCCAAATTAGCAAAATGGCAACTGCTTGCGATCGAAAGCTGGGGGCCGCTCAGCACAGGGCAAGGCCTACCAGCATGCTAATGGCTGCCAGGGATGTCATCACAATTCAATTGCGAGTGCATTGTT
The DNA here is from genome assembly GCF_028390025.1 of Pseudophryne corroboree. NCBI lineage: Eukaryota > Metazoa > Chordata > Amphibia > Anura > Myobatrachidae > Pseudophryne > Pseudophryne corroboree. The sequence goes on from NC_086451.1 coordinate 331,138,166, forward strand.
GTCCTTGCAAAATAAGGGTAGCCATAGGTTAAATTGTAAAACTGCTTCTGAAAAAATGTCATGCTAGGGGCCGCCCAGCACAGGGCAAGGCCGCCCAGCATGAGAAGTGGTGCCCAGAGCTGCAATTGCATTTAAAAATGTTAACGCAATACAGGTAGCGCGACCGCCAGGATTACCGGTAGCCCCCATGCTGTGTATGCAGGCGCATCGGTGCCATGTTTTCCCCCTGCAGCGCCATGTGTGATGTCATGCACATCTCACCCCCTTTCTCTGTCTTTCTTACTCATTCTCTCTCAGTCTTTCTCTCACTCCTTGCTTCTTTCTGTACTCAGCCCTTTATTTAGTTACTGTCTCTCCATCCTGTCATTGTTGTTCAGCATTCCCATGAAGAAGAGTATTATGTTCTTGAGGTAAAGTAAACTAATAGCAGCTGGTTGTTTATTAGGTTAAATGAAGCGGAAATCACATGTTGTTAATTTAAATATGAGACATCTTAAAATAATTGTTTTGACTGTAAAAAACACTACATACAGTACATGAAAGATTTGTGATAGTTTAATTTGTGGCATGTATTAGGTATACACGTTCTCGCTACAACATTGAGTTGTTTTTGTTAAGTAATTGTGAAAACACAATTAGTTAAACAGATCAACACCAGTAGGTGAGAACTGGTAATTATATAAAAGATGTTGGTTTTTCTCAGAATGCCACCAAGTAAAACCTGTACTTTCATTGAGGAGAATTTCTCTCCTCATTATTCCAATGAGTTGTTATGTTTCTGACACATTTCGTTGTTGTTCTCATCCATTTACTTTTCCCCACCAGACTTTCACTTAATCCTATATTTTAGGGCTCTATGTACTAAACCCTGGAGAGAGAGAAAGTAGATGGAGGTAAAGTACCAACCAACCAACTCCTAGCTGTCATTTTTCAAACCTAGCTTGTAACATGGCAGTTAGGAGCTGATTGGCTGGTACTTTATCTCTCTAGACTTTATCTCTCTCCAAGGCTTAGTATACAGTATAAACCCCTAAAATACAGGATTAAGTGAACATATGGTGGGGGAAAAGTAAATGAATGTACTAAAGGAAAAATGTGGTAAACACCCTGTTTGTTTGTTTGTTTGTTTGTTTGTTTGTTTTTTTTTACTGCATTTTCATATGTACTAAGCCCTGGACACCCACTTCTCAGTGGCGATGTTAACGCCTGCTTTTGCTGGCATTACCCTCTAGAAGCCTATGGGCTTCTTTCCGCATCCGGCCACCTCTCCCCACAGAAGCCGCCCGGCCCCCCTCACCTCCTGTACTGGCAGCCTCTTGGCGCGCTCACGAATCCCCCACAATCCTTGTCCCCCAGCAACACAGCCAGCTGTCCGACCTCACCTTCCAGCTGCAGGGAGAAGGAGAAGGAGTCCGAGACTCGCTGCAGACGGCACAAACAGGAGGATCCGGGGGCTAGGAGGTGGAGGTAACCCGCAAACACCCTCTCACCCGGCGGCGGGGCTTCGCAAAGGGCAGCTCTTCTAAGAAGAGCTGTCCTTTGCGATACTAATCGCATAAGTACATATGCGATTAGTTTCATTGCAATATTTGGCGTAATATACTCCGCACCTTTTGTAATCCCTCTGGGATTAGGGGCCCTGAAGTTTAAGATTAATTAGTTTCACAGTAGGTTCGCCCCTGACTGAGCCATGGATAGCTTTAAAACCTGGACCATTAAGTTGTCTGAGGACGACTTTTGGGAATTCTGGGCTAGCCACATAGTACAGATATTGAAGATGAAAATGGGGATAGGATAATGGACTGGGGTAAGCCTTCTTAGTAAAAACCTTTTGTTGTGTACAATACTAAGGTACCCTAAATTATTAGCGGGTGTTTGCATCATTGAGTAACAGGTAATTGGAAACCTCCCCATGTCTGTCGTAAAATTTGAATGTAAACTTTGATGTTAGGTGGAATATGATTGACATATATTCACTACAAATTGTAATAGGAAAACTGTATTAGCATTTTAATAAAACACTATAATAAAACAATAAGGTTAGATATTAACAGACAGATAACCATTGAAGAAAAAAATTAGGGTACTTTGATACTTTCAAGAAAAGTTACAGTATGCCATCAAAGTTTTCATATTTTATTATATAAATTATTCTAATCACGGTTATATGGTATACAATTGAATTTAAAACAGGGAGAACTCAGGAACGTTCCCACATTTTCTCACAGCTGAGTGTATATTTAAACATCTGTGTGTATGTACACAATAGATAAATAAATAGTTCAGCACTGTAAACCATGCAGGAAATGCAAATAACAGTCATACTTCAGTAATACACAAGTTCTCCTAAAGGCAGCCAATTCTCATCTTGAGTATAGTCTTCATATTCTCCTAAAGTTAGAAATTGTATAAGAGTGCTTTGCCTGGCAATTAAGTAAACCAGTGTGAGTTGTGAACAGTTGTGAAGCATCTGAAAATTTGCAAAGGCGATTAACGTCTACAAGACACCTGTTTAAACTTGATGGGCCATGGACAATCCCTCTTGTCCTAAGGTGCGTACACTACACACTGGCAGGTATATCGCTATATATATATATATATATATATATATATATATACACACTGCTCAAAAAAATAAAGGGAACACTAAAATAACACATCCTAGATCTGAATGAATGAAATATTCTTATTAAAAACTTTGTTCTTTATATAGTTGAATGTGCTGACAACAAAATCACACAAAAATTATCAATGGAAATCAAATTTATTAACCCATGGAGGGCTGGATTTGGAGTCACACTCAAAATGAAAGTGGAAAAACACACTACAGGCTGATCCAACTTTGATGTAATGTCCTTAAAACAAGTCAAAATGAGGCTCAGTAGTGTGTGTAGCCTCCACATGCCTGTATGACCTCCCTACAATGCCTGGGCATGCTCCTGATGAGGTGGCGGATGGTCTCCAGAGGGATCTCCTCCCAGACCTGGACTAAAGCATCCGCCAACTCCTGGACAGTCTGTGGTGCAACGTGGCGTTGGTGGATGGAGCGAGACATGATGTCCCAGATGTGCTCAATTGGATTCAGGTCTGGGGAACGGGCTGGCCAGTCCATAGCATCAATGCCTTCGTCTTGCAGAAACTGCGGACACACTCCAGCCACATGAGGTCTAGCATTGTCTTACATTAGGAGGAACCCAGGGCCAACCACACCAGCATATGGTCTCACAAGGGGTCTGAGGATCTCATCTCGGTACCTAATGGCAGTCAGGCTCCCTCTGGCGAGCACTTGGAGGGCTGTGTGGCCCCCCAAAGAAATGCCACCCCACACCATTACTGACCCACGGCCAAACTGGTCATGCTGGAGGATGTTGCAGGCAGCAGAACATTCTCCTTGGCGTCTCCAGACTCTGTCACGTCTGTCACATGTGCTCAGTGAGAACCTGCTTTCATCTGTGAAGAGCACAGGGCGCCAGTGGCGAATTTGCCAATCTTGGTGTTCTTTGGCAAATGCCAAACGTCCTGCACGGTGTGGGGCTGTAAGCACAGCCCCCACCTGTGGACGTCGGGCCCTCATACCACCCTCATGGAGTCTGTTTCTGATCGTTTGAGTAGACACATGCACATTTGTGGCTTGCTGGAGGTCATTTTTCAGGGCTCTGGCAGTGCTCCTCCTGTTCCTCCTTGCACAAAGACGGAGGTAGCGGTCCTGCTGCTGGGTTGTTGCCCTCCTACGGCCACCTCCACATCTCCTGATGTACTGGCCTGTCTCCTGGTAGCGCCTCCATGCTCTGGACACTACGCTGACAGACACAGCAAACCTTCTTGCCACAGCTCGCATTGATGTGCCATCCTGGATGCGCTGCACTACCTGAGCCACTTGTGTGGGTTGTAGGGAGGTCATACAGGCACGTGGAGGCCACACACACTACTAAGCCTCATTTTGACTTGTTTTAAGGACATTACATCAAAGTTGGATCAAACTGTAGTGTGTTTTTCCACTTTAATTTTGAGTGTGACTCCAAATCCAGACCTCCATGGGTTAATAAATTTGATTTCCATTGATAACTTTTTGTGTGATTTTGTTGTCAGCACATTCAACTATGTAAAGAACAAAGTTTTTAATAAGAATATTTCATTCTTCATTCATTCAGATCTAGGATATGTTATTTTAGTGTTCCCTTTATTTTTTTGAGCAGTGTGTATATATATATATATATGCAGTTTTACAAACTTGTTTAATTACACTGCCGACAATGCTGCCAGTGGAGTTATTTCAACCAGCTGCAGGGACTGATTGGATGAGATCTCTCTGTCTCAGCAGTTTTTCACCTGAAAATAAGAATTTACTCACCGGTAATTCTATTTCTCGTAGTCCGTAGTGGATGCTGGGAACTCCGTAAGGACCATGGGGATTAGCGGGCTCCGAAGGAGGCTGGGCACTCTAGAAAGATTTATGACTACCTGGTGTGCACTGGCTCCTCCCACTATGACCCTCCTCCAAGCCTCAGTTAGGACACTGTGCCCGGACGAGCTGACATAATAAGGAAGGATTTAGAATCCCGGGTAAGACTCTTACCAGCCACACCAATCACACCGTACAACTCGTGATACTATATCCAGTTTGACAGTATGAAAAACAACTGAGCCTCCCAACAGATGGCTCAACAATAACCCTTTAGTTAACAATAACTATTTACAAGTATTGCAGACAATCCGCACTTGGGATGGGCGCCCAGCATCCACTACGTACTACGAGAAATAGAATTACCGGTGAGTAAATTCTTATTTTCTCTGACGTCCTAGTGGATGCTGGGAACTCCGTAAGGACCATGGGGATTATACCAAAGCTCCCAAACGGGCGGGAGAGTGCGGATGACTCTGTAGCACCGAATGAGAGAACTCCAGGTCCTCCTCAGCCAGGGTATCAAATTTGTAGAATTTTGCAAACGTGTTTGCCCCTGACCAAGTAGCTGCTCGGCAAAGTTGTAAAGCCGAGACCCCTCGGGCAGCCGCCCAAGATGAGCCCACCTTCCTTGTGGAATGGGCATTTACAGATTTTGGCTGTGGTATGCCTGCCACAGAATGTGCAAGCTGAATTGTACTACAAATCCAGCGAGCAATAGACTGCTTAGAAGCAGGAGCACCCAGCTTGTTGGGTGCATACAGGATAAACAGCGAGTCAGATTTTCTGACTCCAGCCGTCCTGGAAACATATATTTTCAGGGCCCTGACAACGTCTAGCAACTTGGAGTCCTCCAATTCACTAGTAGCCGCCGGCACCACAATAGGCTGGTTCAGGTGAAATGCTGACACCACCTTAGGGAGAAATTGGGGACGAGTCCTCAACTCTGCCCTATCCATATGGAAAATCAGATAAGGGCTTTTACATGATAAAGCCGCCAATTCTGACACTCGCCTGGCTGAAGCCAAGGCTAATAACATGACCACTTTCCACGTGAGATATTTCAGATCCACGGTTTTTAGTGGCTCAAACCAATGTGATTTTAAGAAACTCAACATCACGTTGAGATCCCAAGGTGCCACAGGAGGCACAAATGGGGGCTGAATATGCAGCACTCCTTTCACAAATGTCTGAACTTCAGGTACTGAAGCTAGTTCTTTTTGAAAGAAAATCGACAGAGCCGAGATCTGTACTTTAATGGAGCCTAGTTTTAGGCCCATATCCACTCCTGCTTGCAGGAAATGCAGAAATCGACCTAGTTGAAATTCCTCTGTTGGGGCCTTATTGGCCTCGCACCATGCAACATATTTCCGCCATATGCGGTGATAATGCGTTGCCGTAACATCTTTCCTGGCCTTAATAAGCGTAGGAATGACTTCTTCCGGAATACCCTTTTCCTTTAGGATCCGGTGTTCAACCGCCATGCCGTCAAACGCAGCCGCGGTAAGTCTTGGAACAGACAGGGCCCCTGCTGTAACAGGTCCTGTCTGAGCGGTAGAGGCCACGGGTCCTCTGAGAGCATCTCTTGAAGTTCCGGGTACCACGCTCGTCTTGGCCAATCCGGAACCACGAGAATTGTGTTTACTCCTCGCTTTCTTATTATTCTCAATACCTTTGGAATGAGAGGCAGAGGAGGGAACACATAAACCGACTGGTACACCCACGGTGTCACTAGAGCGTCCACAGCTATCGCCTGAGGGTCCCTTGACCTGGCGCAATATCTTTTTAACTTTTTGTTGAGACGGGACGCCATCATGTCCACCTGTGGTTTTTCCCAACGGTTTACCAGCATCTGGAAAACTTCTGGGTTAAGTTCCCACTCTCCCGGGTGGAGGTCGTGTCTGCTGAGGAAGTCTGCTTCCCAGTTGTCCACCCCCGGAATGAACACTGCTGACAGTGCTAGTACATGATTCTCCGCCCATCGGAGAATTCTTGTGGCTTCTGCCATCGCCATCCTGCTTCTTGTGCCGCCCTGTCGATTTACATGGGCGACTGCCGTGATGTTGTCTGACTGGATCAGCACCGGCTGGTGTAGGAGCAGTGATCTTGCTTGACTTAGGGCATTGTAGATGGCCCTTAGTTCCAGAATATTTATGTGAAGGGAAGTCTCCTGACTCGACCATAGTCCTTGGAAGTTTCTTCCCTGTATGACTGCCCCCCAAGCCTCGAAGGCTGGCATCCGTGGTCACCAGGACCCAGTCCTGTATGCCGAACCTGCGGCCCTCTAGAAGATGGGCACTCTGCAGCCACCACAGTAGAGACACCCTGGTTCTTGGAGACAGGGTTATTAAGCGATGCATCTGAAGATGCGATCCGGACCACTGGTCCAACAGGTCCCACTGAAAGATTCTGGCATGGAACCTGCCGAAGGGAATTGCTTCGTAAGAAGCCACCATCTTTCCCAGGACCCGTGTGCAGCGATGCACTGATACCTGTTTTGGTTTCAGGAGGTCTCTGACTAGAGATGACAACTCCCTGGCTTTCTCCTCCGGGAGAAACACTTTCTTCTGGACTATATCCAGAATCATACCCAGGAACAGTAGCCGTGTCGTCGGAACCAGCTGTGACTTTGGGATATTCAGAATCCAGCCGTGCTGGTGCAGCACCTCCTGAGATAGTGCTACTCCCACCAACAACTGTTCCTTGGACCTCGCTTTTATTAGGAGATCGTCCAAGTAGGGGATAATTAAAACTCCCTTTTTTCGAAGGAGTATCATCATTTCCGCCATAACCTTGGTAAATACCCTCGGTGCCGTGGACAGGCCAAACGGCAGCGTCTGGAATTGGTAATGGCAATCCTGTACCACAAATCTTAGGTACTCCTGGTGAGGATGGTAAATGGGGACATGCAAGTAAGCATCCTTGATGTCCAGGGATACCATGTAATCCCCCTCGTCCAGGCTTGCAATAACCGCCCTGAGCGATTCCATCTTGAACTTGAATTTTTTTATGTACGTGTTCAAGGATTTTAAATTTAAAATGGGTCTCACCGAACCGTCAGAGGGAGCAATCGGCAAGGCAGATTTTAGGAACCGGTGGGGTGGGGACGCCTCGAATTCCAGTTTGTACCCCTGAGATACTATTTGCAGGATCCAGGGATCCACCTGTGAGCGAGCCCACTGATCGCTGAAATTCTTGAGGCGACCCCCCACCGTACCTGGCCCCGCCTGTGGAGCCCCACCGTCATGCGGCGGACTTGGAAGAAGAAGCGGGGGAGGACTTTTGCTCCTGGGAACCTGCTGTTTGTTGCAGCCTTTTTCCCCTACCTCTGCCTCTGGACAGAAAGGACCCGCCTTTTCCACGCCTGTTTTTCTGGGTCCGAAAGGACTGAACCTGATAAAACGGCGCCTTCTTAGGCTGTGAGGGGACATGGGGTAAAAATGCTGACTTCCCAGACGTTGCTGTGGAAACTAGGTCCGAGAGACCATCCCCAAATAATTCCTCACCCTTATATGGCAACACTTCCATGTGCTTTTTAGAATCTGCATCTCCTGTCCACTGGAGAGTCCATAAGCCTCTCCTAGCAGAAATGGACAATGCACTTACTTTAGATGCCAGTCGGCAGATTTCTGCCAGCAGGTCTCACTGAAAATAAAAAACCTAAATCTATACTTTCTTTCTAAGGGCTCAGGAGAGCCCCTAGTGTGCATCCAACCTCGGCTGGGAACAAAATCTAACTGAGGCTTGGAGGAGGGTCATAGTGGGAGGAGCCAGTGCACACCAGGTAGTCATAAATCTTTCTAGAGTGCCCAGCCTCCTTCGGAGCCCGCTAATCCCCATGGTCCTTACGGAGTTCCCAGCATCCACTAGGACGTCAGAGAAATAAGGATTTTGTGCTATAGAGAGCATATAACACATATAACTGTGACAGGGAAGGTGAGCCCATCTCAGCTCTGGGCCTGCTAGCAGCTGCACTCCCTGCACTTATGATATCTACATCCTTGGACCAATGGCTTGCTCTCTACAGTGAGATATTGTAGGTGCGGGATATATTAATGGGGAAGATAATTGGATTATCTACGCTTTTAACCATTTGCTAAATAGTGGGAAAACTTAAAAAATGTGTTTTTGCACTATTTAAGTAGAAATGTAATTGCTTAATAGAGCCCTAAGTTTCAAATGGTCTTTGGTCCTAATTCAGTCGGTCTAGCGGCAGTGATGCAGGCTGAAGCCCTGTGCTGTGGTGCACACGCAGCAGCCGCACTGCGTGTGCGCACATAGTGAGATGCTAAGGCTGGTGTGATCACTGGTGTGATCGCCTTTGCCTGATTGACAGGCAGAAGTGGTCCAGGGCCGGTCGGGGGTGTTGGGACGGCGTTGCGGCGGTGTTGGGGGGGCGGGTCCGGACAGTGTCAGGTTAACATTTTCAGGACCTGACATTGAAACGTTGACAATCAAGACACAGCCTCTGTCTGTTTTTACTGATAGCCGTGAGTGCCGTCGACTGCTGTGTTATATTCCTGGTAATCATTGTGGTTACTACTGGAGGGCACTGGCATTTTATCCTTTTAGTAATGATTTCTGAATGGAGTGCTGCACACTGCTGTTGTGTAGATACATACATATATACACTGCTCAAAAAAATAAAGGGAACACTTAAACAACACATCCTAGATCTGAATGAATGAAATATTCTTATTAAATACTTTGTTCTTTACATAGTTTAATGTGCTGACAACAAAATTACACAAAAATTATCAATGGAAATCAAATTTATTAAACCATGGAGGTGTGGATTTGGAGTCACACTCAAGATTAAAGTGGAAAAACACACTACAGGCTGATCCAACTTTGATGTAATGTCCTTAAAACAAGTCAAAATGAGGTTCAGTAGTGTGTGTGGCCTCCACGTGCCTGTATGACCTCCCTACAACGCCTGGGCATGCTCCTGATGAGGTGGCGGATGGTCTCCTGAGGGATCTCCTCCCAGACCCGGACTAAAGCATCCGCCAACTCCTGGACAGTCTGTGGTGCAACGTGGCGTTGGTGGATGGAGCGAGACATGATGTCCCAGATGTGCTCAATTGGATTCAGGTCGGGGGAACGGGCGGGCCAGTCCATAGCATCAATGCCTTCATCTTGCAGAAACTGCTGACACACTCCAGCCACATGAGGTCTAGCATTGTCTTGCATTAGGAGGAACCCAGGGCCAACCGCACCAGCATATGGTCTCACAAGGGGTCTGAGGATCTCATCTCGGTACCTAATGGCAGTCAGGCTACCTCTGGCAAGCACATGGAGGACTGTGCGGCCCCCCCCCAAAGAAATGCCACCCCACACCATTACTGACCCGCTGCCAAACTGGTCATGCTGGAGGCTCTGGCAGTGCTCCTCCTGTTCCTCCTTGCACAAAGGCGGTGGTAGCGGTCCTGCTGCTGGGTTGTTGCCCTCCTATGGCCTCCCTCACGTCTCCTGATGTACTGGCCTGTCTCCTGGTAGCGCCTCCATGCTCTGGACACTACGCTGACAGACATAACAAACCTTCTTGCCACAGCTCGAACTGATGTGCCATCCTGGATGAGCTGCACTACCTGAGCCACTTATGTGGGTTGTAGACTCCGTCTCATGCTACCACTAGAGTGAAAGCACCGCCAGCTTTCAAAAGTGACCAAAACATCAGCCAGAAAGCATAGGAGCTGAGAAGTGGTCTGTGGTCACCACTTGCAGAACAACTCCTTTATTGGGGGTGTCTTGCTAATTGCCTATAATTTCCACCTGTCGTCTATTCCATTTGCACAACAGCATGTGAAATTGATTGTCAATCAGTGTTGCTTCCTAAGTGGACAGTTTGATTTCACAGAAGTGTGATTGACTTGGAGTTACATTGTGTTGTTTAAGTGTTCCCTTTATTTTTTTGAGCCGTGTATATGTGTATATATATATATATATATATATATATATATACATAGACATAGACATATGTATATATGGGTGTACTATGATTGGCTGGTGCTCAGGATCCCGGTGCCCAGCATTCCGGCACCGGGATCCCGACCGTCGGAATGCCGGCAGCATGGCAAGCACAAAAGAGACCCTTGCAGACTCGTTACGCATGCCACGCTATTTTATTCTCCCTCCAGGGGTGTTAGCTTAGTCAGATTTGGGCAGATACACCTCCTGATATTTTGTCTTACTAAATTGGGACAAAACCGCCTTCTATACCCTGACACGACTAGAGATGTGCACCGGAAATTTTTCGGGTTTTGTGTTTTGGTTTTGGGTTCGGTTCCGTGGCCGTGTTTTGGGTTCGAACGCGTTTTGGCAAAACCTCACCTAATTTTTTTTGTCGGATTCGGGTGTGTTTTGGATTCGGGTGTTTTTTTCAAAAAACCCTAAAAAACAGCTTAAATCATAGAATTTGTGGGTCATTTTGATCCCAAAGTATTATTAACCTCAATAACCATAATTTCCACTCATTTTCAGTCTATTCTGAACACCTCACACCTCACAATATTATTTTTAGTCCTAAAATTTGCACCGAGGTCGCTGGATGACTAAGCTCAGCGACCCAAGTGGCCGACACAAACACCTGGCCCATCTAGGAGTGGCACTGCAGTGTCAGGCAGGATGGCCCTTCCAAAAAACACCCCCCAAACAGCACATGACGCAAAGAAAAAAAGAGGCGCAATGAGGTAGCTGTGTGAGTAAGCTAAGCGACCCTAGTGGCCGACACAAACACCTGGCCCATCTAGGAGTGGCACTGCAGTGTCAGGCCGGATGGCCCTTCCAAAAAATACTCCCCAAACAGCACATGACGCAAAGAAGAAAAAAAAGAGGCGCAATGAGGTAGCTGTGTGACTAAGATAAATGACCCTAGTGGCCGACACAAACACCTGGCCCATCTAGGAGTGGCACTGCAGTGTCACGCAGGATGGCCCTTCCAAAAAATACTCCCCAAACAGCACATGACGCAAAGAAGAAAAAAAGAGGCGCAATGAGGTAGCTGTGTGACTAAGATAAGCGACCCTAGTGGCCGACACAAACACCTGGCCCATCTAGGAGTGGCACTGCAGTGTCACGCAGGATGGCCCTTCCAAAAAACACTCCCCAAACAGCACATGACGCAAAGAAAAATGAAAGAAAAAAGAGGTGCAAGATGGAATTGTCCTTGGGCCCTCCCACCCACCCTTATGTTGTATAAACAGGACATGCACACTTTAACCAACCCATCATTTCAGTGACAGGGTCTGCCACATGACTGTGACTGAAATGACGGGTTGGTTTGTACCCCCACCAAAAAAGAAGCAATTAATCTCTCCTTGCACAAACTGGCTCTACAGAGGCAAGATGTCCACCTCATCATCATCCTCCGATTCATCACCGTGTACATCCCCCTCCTCACAGATTATCAATTCGTCCCCACTGGAATCCACCATCACAGCTCCCTGTGTACTTTGTGGAGGCAATTGCTGCTCGTGAATGTCTCCACGGAGGAATTGATTATAATTAATTTTAATGAACATCATCTTCTCCACATTTTCTGGAAGTAACCTCGTACGCCGATTGCTGACAAGGTGAGCGGCGGCACTAAACACTCTTTCGGAGTACACACTTGTGGGAGGGCAACTTAGGTAGAATAAAGCCAGTTTGTGCAAGGGCCTCCAAATTGCCTCTTTTTCCTGCCAGTATACGTACGGACTGTCTGACGTGCCTACTTGGATGCGGTCACTCATATAATCCTCCACCATTCTTTCAATGGGGAGACAATCATATGCAGTGACAGTAGACGACATGTCCGTAATCGTTGGCAGGTCCTTCAGTCCGGACCAGATGTCAGCATCAGCAGTCGCTCCAGACTGCCCTGCATCACCGCCAGTGGGTGGGCTCGGAATTCTGAGCCTTTTCCTCGCACCCCCAGTTGCGGGAGAATGTGAAGGAGGAGATGTTGACAGGTCGCGTTCCGCTTGACTTGACAATTTTCTCACCAGCAGTTCTTTGAACCCCTGCAGACTTGTGTCTGCCGGAAAGAGAGATACAACGTAGGTTTTAAATCTATGATCGAGCACGGTGGCCAAAATGTAGTGCTCTGATTTCAACAGATTGACCACCCGTGAATCCTTGTTAAGCGAATTAAGGGCTCCATCCACAAGTCCCACATGCCTAGCGGAATCGCTCTGTGTTAGCTCCTCCTTCAATGTCTCCAGCTTCTTCTGCAAAAGCCTGATGAGGGGAATGACCTGACTCAGGCTGGCAGTGTCTGAACTGACTTCACGTGTGGCAAGTTCAAAAGGTTGCAGAACCTTGCACAACGTTGAAATCATTCTCCACTGCGCTTGAGACAGGTGCATTCCACCTCCTATATCGTGGTCATTTGTATAGGCTTGAATGGCCTTTTGCTGCTCCTCCAACCTCTGAAGCATATAGAGGGTTGAATTCCACCTCGTTACCACTTCTTGCTTCAGATGATGGCAGGGCAGGTTCAGGCGTTTTTGGTGTTGCTCCAGTCTTCTGTACGTGGTGCCTGTACGCCGAAAGTGTCCCGCAATTCTTCTGGCCACCGACAGCATCTCTTGCACGCCCCTGACGTTTTTTAAATAATTCTGCACCACCAAATTCAAGGTATGTGCAAAACATGGGACGTGCTGGAATTTGCCCAGATTTAATGCACACACAATATTGCTGGCATTGTCCGATGCCACAAATCCACAGGAGAGTCCAATTGGGGTAAGCCATTCTGCGATGATCTTCCTCAGTTGCCATAAGAGGTTTTCAGCTGTGTGCGTATTCTGGAAAGCGGTGATACAAAGCGTAGCCTGCCTAGGAAAGAGTTGGCGTTTGCGAGATGCTGCTACTGGTGCCGCCGCTGCTGTTCTTGCGGTGGGAGTCCATACATCTACCCAGTGGGCTGTCACAGTTATATAGTCCTGAGTCTGCCCTGCTCCACTTGTCCACATGTCCGTGGTTAAGTGGACATTGGGTACAACTGCATTTTTTAGGACACTGGTGAGTCTTTTTCTGAGGTCTGTGTACATTTTCGGTATCGCCTGCCTAGAGAAATGGAACCTAGATGGTATTTGGTAGCGGGGACACAGTACCTCAAACAAGTCTATAGTTGGCTCTGCAGTAATGATGGATACCGGAACCACGTTTCTCACCGCCCAGGATGCCAAGGCCTCAGTTATCCGCTTTGCAGCAGGATGACTGCTGTGATATTTCATCTTCCTCGCAAAGGACTGTTGGACAGTCAATTGCTTGGTGGAAGTAGTAAAAGTGGTCTTACGACTTCCCCTCTGGGATGACCATCGACTCCCAGCAGCAACAACAGCAGCGCCAGCAGCAGTAGGCGTTACACTCAAGGATGCATCGGAGGAATCCCAGGCAGGAGAGGACTCATCAGAATTTCCAGTGACATGGCCTTCAGGACTATTGGCATTCCTGGGGAAGGAGGAAATTGACACTGAGGGAGTTGGTGGGGTGGTTTGCGTGAGCTTGGTTACAAGAGGAAGGGATTTACTGGTCAGTGGACTGCTTCCGCTGTCGCCCAAAGTTTTTGAACTTGTCACTGACTTATGATGAATGCGCTGCAGGTGACGTATAAGGGAGGATGTTCCGAGGTGGTTAACGTCCTTACCCCTACTTATTACAGCTTGACAAAGGCAACACACGGCTTGACACCTGTTGTCCGCATTTCTGTTGAAATACTTCCACACCGAAGAGCTGATTTTTTTGGTATTTTCACCAGGCATGTCAATGGCCATATTCCTCCCACGGACAACAGGTGTCTCCCCTGGTGCCTGACTTAAACAAACCACCTCACCATCAGAATCCTCCTTGTCAATTTCCTCCCCAGCGCCAGCAACACCCATATCCTCCTCATCCTGGTGTACTTCAACACTGACATCTTCAATCTGACTATCAGGAACTGGACTGCGGGTGCTCCTTCCAGCACTTGCAGGGGGCGTGCAAATGGTGGAAGGCGCATGCTCTTCACGTCCAGTGTTGGGAAGGTCAGGCATCGCAACCGACACAATTGGACTCTCCTTGTGGATTTGTGATTTCGAAGAACGCATAGTTCTTTGCTGTGCTTTTGCCAGCTTAAGTCTTTTCATTTTTCTCACGAGAGGCTGAGTGCTTCCATCCTCATGTGAAGCTGAACCACTAGCCATGAACATAGGCCAGGGCCTCAGCCGTTCCTTGCCACTCCGTGTGGGAAATGGCATATTGGCAAGTTTACGCTTCTCCTCCGACGATTTTATTTTAGATTTTTGAGTCCTTTTTTTACTGATATTTTGTCTTTTTGGATTTTACATGCTCTGTACTATGACATTGGGCATCGGCCTTGGCAGACGACGTTGATGGAATTTCATCGTCTCGGCCATGACTAGTGGCAGCAGCTTCAGCACGAGGTGGAAGTGGATCTTGATCTTTCCCTATTTTTGGAACCTCAACATTTTTGTTCTCCATATTTTAATAGGCACAACTAAAAGGCACCTCAGGTAAACAATGGAGATGGATGGATACTAGTATACTTATGGATGACGAGTGACTGACGACACAGAGGTAGCTACAGCCGTGGACTACCGTACTGCGTCTGCTAGTATAGAGATGATAATGATATAAAAAATATATATATATATCACTACTGCAGGTATATATAACATAATGACGGACCTGCTGGACACTGTCAGCAGACTCCTACTACTAGTATGAAGAAGATAGAAAAAAAACCCACCACAGGTAGGTATACAATTATGGACGAGCACTGACGACACAGAGGTAGCTACAGCCGTGGACTACCGTACTGCGTCTGCTAGTATAGAGATGATAATGATATAAAAAATATATATATATATCACTACTGCAGGTATATATAATATAATGACGGACCTGCTGGACACTGTCAGCAGACTCCTAAACTACTAGTATGAAGAAGATAGAAAAAAAAACCCACCACAGGTAGGTATACAATTATGGACGAGCACTGACGACACAGAGGTAGCTACAGCCGTGGACTACCGTACTGCGTCTGCTAGTATAGAGATGATAATGATATAAAAAATATATATATATCACTACTGCAGGTATATATAATATAATGACGGACCTGCTGGACACTGTCAGCAGACTCCTAAACTACTAGTATGAAGAAGATAGAAAAAAAAACCCCACCACAGGTAGGTATACAATTATGGACGAGCACTGACGACACAGAGGTAGCCACAGCCGTGGACTACCGTACTGCGTCTGCTAATATAGAGATGATAAAGATGATAGAGATGAAAAAAAAAAATATAACACTACTGCAGGTAAATATTTATATAATATAATGAATGAAGGACCTGCTGGACACTGTCAGCAGAATGCGTTTATAGAATAAAAAAAAAAAAACACCACAGGAGTGTTTAACTTTTTCAGGCAGACAATATACTGGTGGTCACTGGTCAGTCACACTGGCAGCAAAAGTGTGCACTGTACTCCTGCTATAACTGCACCCCAGTCTCCCCCACAATTCAGCTGTGTGAGCAGTGAGCACTCAGCACAGTCAGATATACATAGATGATATTATCATGCAGCACACTGAGGCTGAGCACAGATATGGTATGTGACTGTGTATCGTTTTTTTTCAGGCAGAGAACGGATTATATTAAATAATAAATAAAACTGGTGGTGGTCACTAGTAACTATCAGCAAAACTCTGCACTCTGAGTACTCCTAATGCTCCCCAAAATTACTAAGTTAGTAGTAAATCAACTCAAGTGTCTCTTAGAGATGAGCGGGTTCGGTTCCTCGGAATCCGAACCCCCCCGAACTTCACGCTTTTTACACGGGTCCGAGGCAGACTCGGATCTTCCCGCCTTGCTCGGCTAACCCGAGCGCGCCCGAACGTCATCATCCCGCTGTCGGATTCTCGCGAGGCTCGTATTCTATCGCGAGACTCGGATTCTATATAAGGAGACGCGCGTCGCCGCCATTTTCACACGTGCATTGAGATTGATAGGGAGAGGACGTGGCTGGCGTCCTCTCCGTTTAGATAGAGAGTGAGACACTTGATTTACTGGAGCATTAGGAGTACTCAGAGAGTGCAGAGGTTTGCTGATAGTTATACTAGTGGTGACCACCAGTTTTATTTATTATTTAATATAATCCGTTCTCTGCCTGAAAAAAAACGATACACAGTCACATACCATATCTGTGCTCAGCCTCAGTGTGCTGCATGATAATATCATCTATGTATATCTGACTGTGCTGAGTAGTGCTCACTGCTCACACAGCTTAATTGTGGGGGAGACTGGGGAGCAGTTATAGCAGGAATACATATTTAACAGTGCACACTTTTGCTGCCAGAGTGCCAGTGTGACTGACCAGCAGTGACCACCAGTATATTGTCTGCCTGAAAAAGTTAAACACTCGTGTGGTGTTTTTTTTTTTATTCTATATATAAACGCATTCTGCTGACAGTGTCCAGCAGGTCCGTCATTCATTATATTTCTATCTTCTTCATACTAGTAGTTTAGGAGTCTGCAGTGCTGACAGTGTCCAGCAGGTCCGTCATTATACAATATATACCTGTCCTGCAGTAGTGATATATATATATTTTTTATATCATTATCATCCAGTCTATACTAGCAGACGCAGTACGGTAGTCCACGGCTGTAGCTACCTCTGTGTCGGCAGTCGCTCGTCCATAATTGTATAACTACCTGTGGTGGGTTTTTTTTTTCTATCTTCTTCATACTAGTAGTTTAGGAGTCTGCAGTGCTGACAGTGTCCAGCAGGTCCGTCGTTATACAATATATACCTGTCCTGCAGTAGTGATATATATATATTTTTTATATCATTATCATCCAGTCTATACTAGCAGACGCAGTACGGTAGTCCACGGCTGTAGCTACCTCTGTGTCGGCAGTCGCTCGTCCATAATTGTATACCTACCTGTGGTGGGGTTTTTTTTCTATCTTCTTCATACTAGTAGTTTAGGAGTCTGCAGTGCTGACAGTGTCCAGCAGGTCCGTCATTATACAATATATACCTGTCCTGCAGTAGTGATATATATATATTTTTTATATCATTATCATCCAGTCTATACTAGCAGACGCAGTACGGTAGTCCACGGCTGTAGCTACCTCTGTGTCGGCAGTCGCTCGTCCATAATTGTATACCTACCTGTGGTGGTTTTTTTTTTTTCTATCTTCTTCATACTAGTAGTTTAGGAGTCTGCAGTGCTGACAGTGTCCAGCAGGTCCGTCATTATACAATATATACCTGTCCTGCAGTAGTGATATGTATATATTTTTTATATCATTATCATCCAGTCTATACTAGCAGATGCAGTACGGTAGTCCACGGCTGTAGCTACCTCTGTGTCGGCAGTCGCTCGTCCATAATTGAATACCTACCTGTGGTGGTTTTTTTTTTTCTATCTTCTTCATACTAGTAGTTTAGGAGTCTGCAGTGCTGACAGTGTCCAGCAGGTCCGTCATTATACAATATATATACCTGTCCTGCAGTAGTGATATATATATATTTTTTATATCATTATCATCCAGTCTATACTAGCAGACGCAGTACGGTAGTCCACGGCTGTAGCTACCTCTGTGTCGGCAGTCGCTCGTCCATAATTGTATACCTACCTGTGGTGGTTTTTTTTTTCTATCTTCTTCATACTAGTAGTTTAGGAGTCTGCAGTGCTGACAGTGTCCAGCAGGTCTGTCATTATACAATATATACCTGTCCTGCAGTAGTGATATATATATATTTTTTATATCATTATCATCCAGTCTATACTAGCAGACGCAGTACGGTAGTCCACGGCTGTAGCTACCTCTGTGTCGGCAGTCGCTCGTCATCCATAAGTATACTAGTATCCATCCATCTCCATTGTTTACCTGAGGTGCCTTTTAGTTGTGCCTATTAAAATATGGAGAACAAAAATGTTGAGGTTCCAAAAATAGGGAAAGATCAAGATCCACTTCCACCTCGTGCTGAAGCTGCTGCCACTAGTCATGCCCGAGACGATGAAATGCCATCAACGTCGTCTGCCAAGGCCGATGCCCAATGTCATAGTACAGAGCATGTAAAATCCAAAACACCAAATATCAGTAAAAAAAGGACTCAAAAATCTAAAATAAAATCGTCGGAGGAGAAGCGTAAACTTGCCAATATGCCATTTACCACACGGAGTGGCAAGGACCGGCTGAGGCCCTGGCCTATGTTCATGGCTAGTGGCTCAGCTTCACATGAGGATGGAAGCACTCAGCCTCTCGTGAGAAAAATAAAAAGACTTAAGCTGGCAAAAGCACAGTAAAGAACTGTGCGTTCTTCGAAATCACAAATCCACAAGGAGAGTCCAATTGTGTCGGTTGCGATGCCTGACCTTCCCAACACTGGACGTGAAGAGCATGCGCCTTCCACCATTTGCACGCCCCCTGCAAGTGCTGGAAGGAGCACCCGCAGTCCAGTTCCTGATAGTCAGATTGAAGATGTCAGTGTTGAAGTACACCAGGATGAGGAGGATATGGGTGTTGCTGGCGCTGGGGAGGAAATTGACCAGGAGGATTCTGATGGTGAGGTGGTTTGTTTAAGTCAGGCACCCGGGGAGACACCTGTTATCCGTGGGAGGAATATGGCCATTGACATGCCTGGTGAAAATACCAAAAAAATCAGCTCTTCGGTGTGGAAGTATTTCAACAGAAATGAGGACAACATTTGTCAAGCCGTGTGTTGCCTTTGTCAAGCTGTAATAAGTAGGGGTAAGGACGTTAACCACCTCGGAACATCCTCCCTTATACGTCACCTGCAGCGCATTCATCAGAAGTCAGTGACAAGTTCAAAAACTTTGGGCGACAGCGGAAGCAGTCCACTGACCAGTAAATCCCTTCCTCTTGTAACCAAGCTCACGCAAACCACCCCACCAACTCCCTCAGTGTCAATTTCCTCCTTCCCCAGGAATGCCAATAGTCCTGCAGGCCATGTCACTGGCAATTCTGACGAGTCCTCTCCTGCCTGGGATTCCTCTGATGCATCCTTGCGTGTAACGCCTACTGCTGCTGGCGCTGCTGTTGTTGCTGCTGGGAGTCGATGTTCATCCCAGAGGGGAAGTCGTAAGACCACTTTTACTACTTCCACCAAGCAATTGACTGTCCAACAGTCCTTTGCGAGGAAGATGAAATATCACAGCAGTCATCCTGCTGCAAAGCGGATAACTGAGGCCTTGGCATCCTGGGCGGTGAGAAACGTGGTTCCGGTATCCATCATTACTGCAGAGCCAACTATAGACTTGTTTGAGGTACTGTGTCCCCGGTACCAAATACCATCTAGGTTCCATTTCTCTAGGCAGGCGATACCGAAAATGTACACAGACCTCAGAAAAAGACTCACCAGTGTCCTAAAAAATGCAGTTGTACCCAATGTCCACTTAACCACGGACATGTGGACAAGTGGAGCAGGGCAGACTCAGGACTATATGACTGTGACAGCCCACTGGGTAGATGTATGGACTCCCGCCGCAAGAACAGCAGCGGCGGCACCAGTAGCAGCATCTCGCAAACGCCAACTCTTTCCTAGGCAGGCTACGCTTTGTATCACCGCTTTCCAGAATACGCACACAGCTAAAAACCTCTTACGGCAACTGAGGAAGATCATCGCAGAATGGCTTACCCCAATTGGACTCTCCTGTGGATTTGTGGCATTGGACAACGCCAGCAATATTGTGTGTGCATTAAATATGGGCAAATTCCAGCACGTCCCATGTTTTGCACATACCTTGAATTTGGTGGTGCAGAATTATTTAAAAAACGAGAGGGGCGTGCAAGAGATGCTGTCGGTGGCCAGAAGAATTGCGGGACACTTTCGGCGTACAGGCACCACGTACAGAAGACTGGAGCAACACCAAAAACGCCTGAACCTGCCCTGCCATCATCTGAAGCAAGAAGTGGTAACGAGGTGGAATTCAACCCTCTATATGCTTCAGAGGTTGGAGGAGCAGCAAAAGGCCATTCAAGCCTATACAACTGAGCACGATATAGGAGGTGGAATGCACCTGTCTCAAGCGCAGTGGAAAATGATTTTAACGTTGTGCAAGGTTCTGCAACCTTTTGAACTTGCCACACGTGAAGTCAGTTCAGACACTGCCAGCCTGAGTCAGGTCATTCCCCTCATCAGGCTTTTGCAGAAGAAGCTGGAGACATTGAAGGAGGAGCTAACACAGAGCGATTCCGCTAGGCATGTGGGACTTGTGGATGGAGCCCTTAATTCGCTTAACAAGGATTCACGGGTGGTCAATCTGTTGAAATCAGAGCACTACATTTTGGCCACCGTGCTCGATCCTAGATTTAAAACCTACGTTGTATCTCTCTTTCCGGCAGACACAAGTCTGCAGGGGTTCAAAGAACTGCTGGTGAGAAAATTGTCAAGTCAAGCGGAACGCGACCTGTCAACATCTCCTCCTTCACATTCTCCCGCAACTGGGGGTGCGAGGAAAAGGCTCAGAATTCCGAGCCCACCCGCTGGCGGTGATGCAGGGCAGTCTGGAGCGCCTGCTGATGCTGACATCTGGTCCGGACTGAAGGACCTGCCAACGATTACGGACATGTCGTCTACTGTCACTGCATATGATTCTCTCCCCATTGAAAGAATGGTGGAGGATTATATGAGTGACCGCATCCAAGTAGGCACGTCAGACAGTCCGTACGTATACTGGCAGGAAAAAGAGGCAATTTGGAGGCCCTTGCACAAACTGGCTTTATTCTACCTAAGTTGCCCTCCCACAAGTGTGTACTCCGAAAGAGTGTTTAGTGCCGCCGCTCACCTTGTCAGCAATCGGCGTACGAGGTTACTTCCAGAAAATGTGGAGAAGATGATGTTCATTAAAATGAATTATAATCAATTCCTCCATGGAGACATTCACCAGCAGCAATTGCCTCCACAAAGTACACAGGGAGCTGTGATGGTGGATTCCAGTGGGGACGAATTGATAATCTGTGAGGAGGGGGATGTACACGGTGATGAATCGGAGGATGATGATGAGGTGGACATCTTGCCTCTGTAGAGCCAGTTTGTGCAAGGAGAGATTAATTGCTTCTTTTTTGGTGGGGGTCCAAACCAACCCGTCATTTCAGTCACAGTCGTGTGGCAGACCCTGTCACTGAAATGATGGGTTGGTTAAAGTGTGCATGTCCTGTTTATACAACATAAGGGTGGGTGGGAGGGCCCAAGGACAATTCCATCTTGCACCTCTTTTTTCTTTCATTTTTCTTTGCGTCATGTGCTGTTTGGGGAGTGTTTTTTGGAAGGGCCATCCTGCGTGACAGTGCAGTGCCACTCCTAGATGGGCCAGGTGTTTGTGTCGGCCACTAGGGTCGCTGAGCTTAGTCACACAGCTACCTCATTGCGCCTCTTTTTTTCTTTGCGTCATGTGCTGTTTGGGGAGTGTTTTTTGGAAGGGCCATCCTGCGTGACACTGCAGTGCCACTCCTAGATGGGCCAGGTGTTTGTGTCGGCCACTTGGGTCGCTGAGCTTAGTCACACAGCTACCTCATTGCGACTCTTTTTTTCTTTGCGTCATGTGCTGTTTGGGGAGTATTTTTTGGAAGGGCCATCCTGCCTGACACTGCAGTGCCACTCCTAGATGGGCCAGGTGTTTGTGTCGGCCACTAGGGTCGCTTAGCTTACTCACACAGCTACCTCATTGCGCCTCTTTTTTTTTCTTCTTTGCGTCATGTGCTGTTTGGGGAGTATTTTTTGGAAGGGCCATCCTGCCTGACACTGCAGTGCCACTCCTAGATGGGCCAGGTGTTTGTGTCGGCCACTTGGGTCGCTGAGCTTAGTCACACAGCTACCTCATTGCGCCTCTTTTTTTCTTTGCGTCATGTACTGTTTGGGGGGGGTTTTTTGGAAGGGCCATCCTACGTGACACTGCAGTGCCACTCCTAGATTGGCCAGGTGTTTGTGTCGGCCACTTGGGTCGCTGAGCTTAGTCATCCAGCGACCTCGGTGCAAATTTTAGGACTAAAAATAATATTGTGAGGTGTGAGGTGTTCAGAATAGACTGAAAATGAGTGGAAATTATGGTTATTGAGGTTAATAATACTTTGGGATCAAAATGACCCCCAAATTCTATGATTTAAGCAGTTTTTTAGGGTTTTTTGAAAAAAAACACCCGAATCCAAAACACACCCGAATCCGACAAAAAAAATTCGGTGAGGTTTTGCCAAAACGCGTTCGAACCCAAAACACGGCCGCGGAACCGAACCCAAAACCAAAACACAAAACCCGAAAAATTTCCGGTGCACATCTCTAGTGTCTCTATCTATTCTAACGGAGAGGACGCCAGCCACGTCCTCTCCCTATCAATCTCAATGCACGTGTGAAAATGGCGGCAACGCGCGGCTCCTTATATAGAATCCGAGTCTCGCGATAGAATCCGAGCCTCGCGAGAATCCGACAGCGGGATGATGACGTTCGGGCGCGCTCGGGTTAACCGAGCAAGGCGGGAAGATCCGAGTCTGCCTCGGACCCGTGTAAAAAGGCTGAAGTTCGGGGGGTTCGGATTCCGAGGAACCGAACCCGCTCATCTCTAGACATGACCACTTTCAGTTGAGCCTCATCCCTTATGAAATACATGCAAACAACAAAGTACAAATGAAAATACCAACACACTTACCTTACTACTGCCAAATGGCCAGCATATGCCCCAAGGGAAGCAGCCCATGGCTGCACCCAAATACTTCCTCCCTCCTCTCTCCACTTAATACTAAAATACTTATAATAAAACTTATGCATAAACTTAACACTAATTAACTTAATTAAATACACTACAAATGTGCTTGTACATGTCAAATAGAAATGAATGCGATACATAGACCCAGAGTGAGGTTGAAAGAAATGCTTGGTGACAATCATGTGTTTTATCTTCTTTTATGACATCATTTTTATATGCTTGAGATTTTTTAAATCATAGGGGGTCATTCCGAGTTGTTCGCTCTGTATTTTTTTCTCGCAACGGAGCGATTAGTCGCTAATGCGCATGCGCAATGTCCGCAGTGCGATTGCGCCAAGTACATTTGCTATGCAGTTAGGAATTTTACTCACGGCATTACGAGGTTTTTTCTTCGTTCTGGTGATCGTAATGTGATTGACAGGAAGTGGGTGTTTCTGGGCGGAAACAGGCCGTTTTATGGGAGTGTGCGAAAAAACGCTACAGTTTCCGGGAAAAACGCGGGAGTGGCTGGAGAAACGGGGGAGTGTCTGGGCGAACGCTGGGTGTGTTTGTGACGTCAAACCAGGAACGACAAGCACTGAACTGATCGCAGATGCCGAGTAAGTGTGGAGCTACTCAGAAACTGCTAAGAAGTGTCTATTCGCAATTCTGCTAATCTTTCGTTCGCAATTTTGATATGCTAAGATTCACTCCCAGTAGGCGGCGGCTTAGCGTGTGCAAAGCTGCTAAAAGCAGCTTGCGAGCGAACAACTCGGAATGACCCCCATTGTTCATGGGCCCCAGGTTCCTTGAAGTTTCCTTGATAAACTTGTCCCATGTTTCCTTGAAAAACTTGTTTCCTTGACAAATCTAAATAGCCAGTGGAGCTGGTTTTCTGTCCCACTCTTATTTCTAAGAGTGGGACTTTTTTATAAGTTGTTGATCGTGGAATAGTATCTACTTTTTTTTTCTGCCTTCTTCAAAACCCTAGTTGAACAGCCTCTATTCCGAAATTTTTTAAACATATTCTGCATACTAAAATAATGTATATATATATATATATATATATTCAGATTCTTCACAGTATTATCGTGTCTTGACTGACTGTGCCGTATCAGAATTTGATATTTTAGTATGTTGATATAAGCGCCATCTCCCTTGATTTGTGTTTGTTTGGCCAATAATAATTTACCTTCTATTGGAATAAAGAGTTGTTTTTTACGCAAAACATTAGTCTGTCCCTGTCTCTGTTGCATTATACTGACATACAGGTGAACAGTTTTGCAACTCATTAAAAAGCTCTTGGGAAAATCACATTGTCACATTTTTCACAGGTTGTTTAATTACACAAACGCAGTAGCCGAAGCTCCCTTTGGTTTGCACAGCATCTTTTCCCTTGGGGCAGGTGCATATTAAGGCTAATCCAGCCTTGGTTCCTGATTGCTTCAGGCAACAACAAATTGTTCTTTAGGGAAGAGTAGAAAATCAGCTATGATCTCGGTGTCTCGGGGAGAGGTAAGAACAGTCACATCGGTGTCACAGCAGCAAGCTATACCAATGAAACCGATTTTACCTTTAATCCTTGAAATGACTGAATAGCTCCTAAGGTTCACAGATAAAGCATGCCCCATGAAGTGGAAGTGAGCAGAATGGAGAGATGGACAGAGCTTAAACCTAAATTCCCAAACCCTTATGAATCTCATTGAAACTTATGTGTAGCTGTCTCATTGAAATAACAAAGCTGTAGACATGAATATATGATAAGTAGAGTTATTTGGCCAAGTTGGACACAAGAACTGTGTTTTAGTCAGGGGAATGTCACATATATCAATACTTTATTTTAAAAATGTAAACAAAAAACCTAACCACTGTCACAATATTAATAGTTAATTGTTTTCACATTTTTCTTTACAACAAAGCAAATAGAACAGCTCAATATTACCACACTGTCAATGTAACAAATAATTGAACACATTGGCATCTTTGTAACGATACCAGTTGTTAATTTAAAAAAATGTATACAGTAAAATCATTATACAGAGGGTAGAACGCCCTGCTTGCCCCTCTAAATAACCAGAACCACCACCATCTTTTAAACCATGGTAAAAAATGGTCAGGGTATCCCTGGCCAACACTATTTCTAAGGGTTGGGTACAGGATCATGGCGCTTAACATGCAGGCAGTCAGAAGACCAAAAGTGGCATGCCAATGGTCTGGATCCCGACACCTGTGGGTAAGTATACTCACCGTTTCCCCCTACCTCCCTAAGCCACCACCTCCCCCCTCTTTCTGCAGCCTAACCCTAATTTTCCCCCTTTAGAGCCTAAGCCTAACCATCCCCCCCTGTTGTCCCTAACCCTAACCATACTCCTTTAGTGCCTAACCCTAACCCGTTGTTCTAAGTGACTAACCCCCACCCCCCCTTCAGGCAGCTTAACCCTAACCCACCCCAGAGTGCCAGGATGCCAGCTACATCCCATTTCTTACACACTGTGCGCTATCCAGGCTGGGCAAGATGTCATGAGTGTGGCTAGATATTCCATTTGAGGATATCTCCCTACTCATTGTAAGCAGGACTTTAGCTGATCAGCATTTAGCAGGCTGTATAGTTGTCACAAAATCCAAGGTACTCACCCTCTAGGTATAACACGCCCTGAAACGCGCCTAAGCTTACTGTAGTGGTGGCACCTAAGGAAACAAGTGGGATCCAGAGGTGACATCAAGAATTACAAATCATGTCATTTTTTTTTTTACTATGACAATAAAGTATTTATGTTATCTATAATATACAAATTTCACCTAAATACTGAAGAAATGTAATAAACAAGGTGCAGACGTGAAGCAGAGGGTAGCTAGGGCCCTGCCTGGGAGAGATTACTAACAAGCTGAGACAGTAGGTGCTAGTGGAATTCAGGGTGAACACAGGACACTAGCAGCTACAACATACATATTACATCATGTTTTATTATATGAAGGATCAAAAGCAGAGCGTAAAATATGTACTTATACATTCTTATTTCTTTTGCATATTACTCTTTTGCCACTTTCTTCCTCTACCTCTTACCTTTATTCTGTCCTTTAATATCAGTCTTCTTTCTTCAGTCATGACTTTCTCTTCCATCAGCTTGGTTGGCTTTGCCAGCATACAACATGATACAGTGTATGTAAGGAGACAGTCTTCTGGTGTTTTTTAAGGCTGTTGTTATTAACATACTGTCTATAATTACTATATACAGTACACCTTAATCACCAGACCATTATATAATGTATGATGGGTCAGTCATGTTTATAAATAAGATGGGTTATTTGGGTGTATTAACTAAGCCTTGGAGAAAGAGAAAGTGGAGAGAGACAAAGTACCAGCCAATCAGCTCCTAACTGCCATGTAACAGGCTGTGTTTGAAAAATGGCGGTTAGGAGCTGGATGGTTGGTACAGGGCTGGTGCAAGGTTTCTTGGCACCATAGGCAAAACTTCAGTCTACCTCCCACGGAGGTTTCTTGGCACCAAAGGCAAAACTTCAGTCTACCTACCACGGGCTCTGTTAATAGCAGTGTAGGCCTCGGGCAAAGCAATGCACTGCGGCAACTAGCCACCTGTTCACGGGAATAAAAATGTAAACAGTCAAAAAAAGTTCCCACAGTGCTGTTACTATGCTGTCTGGACTGTACTGCCAGGTGCCCTGCTAGCATCTATCACATGGGAGTGGGAAATACATTACCTGAATGGCCAAAAATAGAAGCACTAAGGACTAAAATATAAGAGCAGGTTAGTAAATGAATTATTGATAGTAAGTGTATGGGTATATAGATCGGGGCCAGTGCAAGGTTTCTCAGCACCCTAGGCAAAACTTCAGCTTACTTCTCCCAACCACCACCAATACCCACTTCCCAGCCCTCCAGATGAAAGTGTGACTTATAAGTTCCAAAGCCACCACTTGCATTAAGTACAGGGATATTTCTTTCAGAGACAGCCTTCATTTTGTCATAGGCAGACTGAGTGGTGCCCCCCAGATCCCTGGGCCCTAAACAGCTGCCTAAAGCTGCCTATTTGTAGAGCCGGCCCTGGGGTGGTATATCTTTCTCCACTTTATCTCTCTCCAAGGCTTAGTAAATAGACCCTTTAGCTGTGTTGGGTATGCGTTACCGCCGCTGCTTAATAGAAACGTCATTACCATGTTAAGAACAGGTGGGATCTTTTTATTTAAGAACAGTTTTCAATAAACAAGCACCAGCCCTCTTCCACCAACATTGCTGATTCCACCACTATAGACCAGCAAGAAACACATGTACAGTAGGTATAGGGAGTGTGCTACTGTGCTTTCCTCAATGTTCCTTCACACATGAAGCATTTACCTTTACCAAGATGGCCACCATTCTTAGGGGTCTATTTACTAAGCCTTGGATGGAGATAAAGTCGCTGGAGATAAAGTACCAGCCAATCAGCTCCTACCTGTCATTTTTCAAACACAGCCTGTGGCATTGCAGTTAGTAGCCGATTGGCTGGTACTTTATCTCCATCCAAGGCTTAGTAAATATATCCCTTAGTCTGCGCATGCGCGGCACCATCTTGTTCACTGTGTGTACTATTCAGCTGTGTTGGGAACCTGCGAATATCTGTGTGCAGTGTCGGACTGGGGCATAAAGGTCCCACTGGGGGATTTCGGGAGTACGGCTGCAGCTGTATCATCACTAAGCACTACAATTACCACTAGTTCCTGCTTCGGTCTATTGGTTCTGCCATATGCATGTAGTAGTTACAGGGCAGAGCTTTGCTGCCATCACCTCCTGTAATCATCAGACAAGTTATGTGCCAGATGATATAACATGTCAGTGTTATATAAGTTGGCAAGGTCTTCTGTTACCCAAAGATGGGTGTCTCACCCTAAAAAAGGAGGCCACACTTCTGGGGATTTTGTCACCCGGTGACCATAGTACCTATGCGTGTCTGGCTACAATAATAGAGTTTCCTGGGGTGCAGCTGATCGCCGTGTGTGTGACTAAAATGAATGAGGCTCCAACAGTTGCTGATCAGACCAGATGGTCAAACCGTAACATGTGTGGCCCAGTTTTCTGAATAGATCCTGAGAAACAATTACATGTTATAGATCTGAAGTGCAGGGGGTACATAATGCTCCCCAGGAAACACTAATGTGTTTGTAATCAACCGATTGTGTGCCCAGGAACTAAATGCCACAGCAGCAGAGTCTGTCCAGCACCAGCAGTGGCAGGGAGCACACAAGCAGCCTCTGCAGCTGTTCCCCTTCACATGCTCTGGAAGGAAATCATTTTAGAGAATGAAATTATTAAAGGAAAACACATAATATACCTACAAATCGTTCTCTAATGAGTCAAACAACAGTGTACCAAGCCTTTGCTGAATATCTCGCCACTTACCGCATTGATACTAATAGCATATGTACTAACATATGCGATTAGTATCACAAAGGACAGCTCTCCCCAATAACAGCTGTCCTTTGCGATGGCCGCACTTTCTGGTTTCGGCCCTGGAGTCCCTCTGCTCCTGTGCAGAGGGCCGCTGCAGCCGCAGGGGATGCTGAGAGGGATCCCTCTACAGCACGGATGCAGAAAGAAGCCCATAGGCTTCTATAGGGTAATGTCAGCTTTTGCTGGAGTTACCCTCCGCACCAGAAACCCGGCGGCAAGGTGTTAGTACACATCGGAAAATCGTCCAAAGCCTGAAAACTGGCTTTCGGCCGCAAAAACATAAACCTCCTAATGGCTGAGGGCCGTACCTACCCCCATAACGGTGAAAGATTAAAACAACTTACACAGAGACTTGCATTTTGGCAGAAAGCTGTTAGCTATTTTTTAAATAAATCATTAATAGAGTTAAAGAATAAGAGTATGGTGGCCAGAAAAAAGAACGGCTGAAATCCAACATTAATTCCCAAGCTAATCAAACTAACCCAATCAGTAAACCAATCCAAAACTACCAGCCAAACATAGGTATCCAGTCAGACCTTCTACCTTGACTACCCACCCTGAAGGGTAATGACGCTGCCCCCTGAAGGGTGGTTCAGCAGATATAACAGTCAACGAAAGTGAGTGCACCCAAACAGTACCAAACCGACTAAGGGGTATATTCAATTAGCGTCGGATCCATTCCGACATGCATTTGTCGGAATGGATCCGACAACCCATATTCAATCTCATCTCAATTCAACTTTTTCAAGTCGAATTGAGATGAGGGACCCAGAGGAGGAGAAGGGGGGAGCCGCGGGAAGACCAGCAGGGACAGCCGCCGGCAGACGGGGGAGATCAGCTCTACAGTAGCGCTGCAGGAGGATGTCACACAGCCGCCCGATCTCACGGCAGTGTCCACCCGGCTCCAGCAAGCGTGACCTCACTTGCTGGAGCCGGGTAGAAGCTGCCACGAGCGGCGCGGCTGTGTGACATCCTGCTGTAGCGCTGTGCTGTAGCGCTCTTCTCCCCTGTATGCCCGCGGATGTTCCCTGTCTCCCTGCGGCTCTCCCCCTCTCCTGCTCTGGGTCCCATATCTCAGTCCGACATTTTTTTATGTCGGACTGAGATGGTCGAAAAGGGGGCCAAAACCGTTTTCGACACAAGCACATGGATCGGCAGCTATTCCGCCGATCCACATGCTTTTCAACAAGTTGAATTCATCGACTTGTCGAAAAATTTTGGGTTATATTGAATAGGTCGAACCGTGATTCGACCTTAAAAAGTCGAAAACTGCTGTCTTTTCGACAGACGGCAGCTTTCGACTTCAATTGAATATACCCCTAAAACTGCAACTACTAACTCAAACACAGTGAACCTGATGCTCTTTTCCGCCAAACTAATAGCTAACGAAAGAAAAATTAAAGAGAAAAATGAACCGCTAATATCCCTAAACCAAGACACACATGAAAGCAGCTAAAAAGGGGTGGGAGGGTGGGAAGGCAAAAGGAAAGAAGCAATTGAAAACCAGTCACATCTAGATAGTGGATACACTATCCCCACCCTCTATCCTTCCTATTGGTACACAGCCTGTCATGCCACATTGGTCCACCCCCAGCCGAGGAGGTTTAACTCTCTTCACTCCAAATGTTGTCATTGCGATCTCCTTTTCACTGTAATATATCCCGCCGAATGGTTTCTGTTTGGCTTTGCTATATAGATCTTTATGGTTAAGCTCCTCCATTGGCTAAAATGCAGCCACTGGATTCTTTTTATATTTTTTACCCAGTTTTCATTAAAAAATAAAAACAGGTACCAGCAGTGGTGGATCTACATTAAAACTAATAAAGCGTAAGCTTCAGGGCCCCTAATCCTGGAGGGACCCTGAAACAACTTTTTTATAATTAGTGAATTTTTCAACACAAAATCGATAACACCATGACAGCCAGGCTTCTAGTATAGCATAGCTGCTATTACAGCTTGGATGTGCATCACTTAGTTCCACGGGAGCTGCTGGGAGTGGTAGTCTAGCTTTGTGATTTGCGCTCTGTAAATAGCGTAAAATGTGTATCCGTGTTAAACAATTCCCGACAGCCTGCAGAACTTCTCTTTGTGACATTCCCGGGAATGGCGGAGCCTGAGAGGGCCCGTCCTAGGAACATGGCTGGAGGCAATGAAAGGCAAGAAGGAGCCCGGGACAGGGAGGTGTCTAATAAAGTAATTTTGCTGGTGCTGAGCAGTGAGTGCTGTCAGGTGTTTATTGAAGAGAGGGGGGAAAGAGAGTGCTGTGAGGTGATTAATGAAGTGGCGTTTTGTGAGGTGATTATTGAAAGGGGGGGCTGTGAGACGATTCCAACCCACCACCTCATTCTCTGCCATTTGGGCCTTCGGTTCTTACAAAAGCAGCAAGGTCCTTTGGACCTTGTTGGATGTTGCCCTATTGTTGCAAAGGGGCCCCTATAACAGTTAAAGCTTCAGGGCCCCAAAAATGCAGATCCTCCTGAAGAAGCTGCTATTTAAACATACAGGCGGGGAAACACGTAAGCACTCACATTAATGGATCTTTTGCTCACCAGCTGGATTCCCACTACATCCAAAGGACAGAGAAGGAAAAAGGAAACTCTAGAGAAAGCTGTACTACAGGTCAGCACCAGCAGCTGGGAGGCCTTTGTATCACCTGCCTCTGAGAGAGATAAAGTGGGACTGAGCACTGGCACAATACCATCACATTCTGTCTTATGCCTGGCCAGGTAAATAAATGAAAAGTGGATGAGGTATTTAATATATAATTGCTGTGAATGGTTGGAAAAGTGAGCAAGTGGAATTTATAAACTGCGCTCAATGTGATCTGTTTCCCTTTTACTAACAAACTAGTCATGGACGATTGCAACAATAGCTATTTTTGGCAATAAAAGAACTGCTGCTACTAACAACATTATATTGCTTGCTACTATTAACATCATTAAGCATAGGGGTCTGCTTTATTAACCTAAAAATCTAAACTGGTCTGCTCTAAACATCAAGCTCTGACAGTCTAACATGATAAGCAGAGCGCTTGTAAGGTTAAATGGATAATCTATGAGCTGTAAGATTGCTTGCTTTTTGTTATTGATTTTAACTCATTTATTTTAGGTTATACCGGCCGGTGTGTTTCATGTATTAAATTGTATTAAAACTATTTCAGAGTAACAAATACTCTCCTCCCAAGCGCTTTTTTCCTCTCTTCTTTCTTGCGATACGAAGATAGCTGGCTTCCTGTTGGCCAATCAGGCTTCTATGGGTTGCAGGCCAAAGAAGACAGGGGTTTGCGCATGCGCAGTTGCACTGCAAAGTCTATACATGAGCCGGTCCCATCACCTGCCGGATACATTGCTGCACAGGTGCCAGAATCCGGGGCTGGCTGCCTCCTCTCCTCTCTGGGCACGGGGGTAGCAGCAGCCCCCCTACTAAATGTAAGTAGGAGCTGCCGCCGGGTATATCCAGGAAGAATGCTGCATAGAGCTCTGAGTCTACTCACACTCTGAATACTTGCTGCTGCACTTGCGTGAGTGACTCACTTATGTCAATGTAATCCTTTCTTTGGCACTCTACTGACGTCTCAACCCAGCACTTCATCCAGGACTCCAATATCAACCCAATATTGAACAGTAGTATAGTGCCATCTAGTCCACTTTTAGAGAAAATATAATTGGCTGACTTCATGGATTCAAGCACATTATTATTAACAGGGAACCTCATTCTTTAAGGCCACAAGCAAATTGATTTATTTGCTCCTTAACAAGCTGCGCTAGCTTCAGTGCACAATGGAGAAAACACTAACTGAGTTAGGCATAGGGACAACTGATGCCTATTCTAATGCTGACAGTCTGCGAACACAACAAGAAGAAAGCAGAGAAAGGACCAAGTATGTGAACTGTGCTTTTGCAATTCATCCCTGTACTGGAATACTATAGTGTTATAGTAATACGTCAGAGTTCTTCACTCACTGTGGGAACCCAGCATTACTTGGTTAACTGCCCAGATTAATGCCCTTATTTATCAATGAGTGATACATTTCACTGTGAGTGATAAATTGCACCAGCCAATCAGCTTCTAACTTCCATATCACAGGATGGGTTTGAAAAATGGCAGTTAGGAGTTGATTGGCTCGTGCAATTTATCACTCACAGTGATATTTATCACTCATTGATAAATAAGGGCATATGTGCCCGACCCCCCAAGTCATGTGTCATTAAAGTGAAACTATAATCATAATGTTTTTATTTGTTGTATAAAATAGTTTTGAAAAGTATACATTTAATGAAAGCTCATTAGTGTTTTAGACATTATACGTATATCAATAAATTTATGATATTATTCCTGTTTCGTTATTAACATGGAAAAATGTAATTATTAAACCTCTTCATGAGCTCCTGGTTTATCTTAAGAATGCCAAAAGGGAGATAGTTGGATCCTACTTTTCTGGTGCTGTTTCTAACTGGTTTTCTCTTACGTCCTAGAGGATGCTGGGGACTCCGTAAGGACCATGTGGTATAGACGGGCTCCGCAGGAGATAGGGCACCTAAAAAGAACTTTGACTATGGGTGTGCACTGGCTCCTCCCTCTATGCCCCTCCTCCAGACCTCAGTTAGATCTTGTGCCCAGAGGAGAATGGGTGCACTGCAGAGAGCTCTCCAGAGTTTTCTGTGGAAAAAGAATTTTGTTAGGTTTTTTATTTTCAGGGAGTCCTGTTGGCAACAGGCTCCCTGCATCGTGGGATCGAGGAGAGAGAAGCAGAGCTGGCTTCTAAAGTTGGGCACTGCTTCTAAGGCTACTGGACACCATTAGCTCCAGAGGGAGTCGGAACACAGGTCTCACCTTGGGTTCGTCCCGGAGCCGCGCCGCCGTCCTCCTCACAGATGCCGAAGATAGGAGAGAAGACATAGGCGGCAGAAGACATCAGATTTTCCTGAGGTAAGGTGCGCAGCGGTATGCTGCGCGCCATTGCTCCCAGTCACACACACACACACACAGAGCAGCACTGAAGGGTGCAGGGCGCTGAGGGGGGGGGGGGGGCGCCCTGGGCAGCAATAAACCTCACATTTTGGCACAAATACAGTGGAATTAGTCTGCGGAGACAGTAAATCTCTGATCCCCCGCCATTTTATTGAAAAATCACTGGGACCGAAGCCCGCCGTCGGGTGGGCGGGGCTTGATCCTCAGCACTAACCAGCGCCATTTTCTCCACAGAAGCTGCATGAGGAAAACGCTGGCTCCCTGGTCTCTCCCCTGCTGAACACAGGCTGGAAAAAAGAGGAGGGGGGCACTTTGGCAACGCAGTGAGTGGGAATTGGCATAATATATATATATAAAAAAAGCGCTATCTGGATTTTTTTTTTTTTTCCAGTGTTGTTAAGCGCTGGTGTGTGCTG
The DNA here is from genome assembly GCF_028390025.1 of Pseudophryne corroboree. Lineage (NCBI taxonomy): Eukaryota > Metazoa > Chordata > Amphibia > Anura > Myobatrachidae > Pseudophryne > Pseudophryne corroboree. The sequence continues at coordinate 331,172,098 of NC_086451.1, forward strand.
GCATACTCTTTCTCTGTCTTTCCTTAGAACCTGGTTGGGGTTTTGTCCCCTTATAGGTTAATCCCTGTTTGTGTGGGGTGTCGGTACGTGTGTGTCGACATGTCTGAGGCGGAAGGCTTCTCCAAGGAGGAGGTGGAGCAAATGAGTGGTGTGTCCCCGTTGGTTGTGCCGACTCCAGATTGGATGGACATGTGGCATACATTGAATGCAAGTGTGGCTTCTTTACATAAAAGGCTTGATAAGGCTGGTTTAGTGGGGACATCAGGCGGTCAATCCTCAGATTGGACCGACTCACAGGGCCCGTCGGGGTCTCAAAAGCGTCCCTTGACACAAGACACTACTACCGACATGGATTCTGATTCCAGTGTCGACTATGATGAAGTAAAATTGCACCCTAGGTTGACTAAAACCATTCAGTGTATGATTGTGGCAATAAGGGATGTGTTGCATATTGTGGATGAACCCTCGGTCCCCGACACACGGCTACACATGTTTAAGGAAAAGAAACAGATTATTAACTTTCCCACATCTCATGAATTAAATGAATTCTTTGGGAAAGCTTGGGAGACTCCGGATAAGAGACCGCAGATCCCCAAAATAATCTTTATGGCATACCCTTTCCCTAAGCAGGACAGGGAGATTTGGGAATCATCCCCCACTGTGGACAAGGCCCTGACGCGCTTGTCCAAGAAAGTGGCGCTACCGTCTCCTGACACAGCGGCCCTTAAGGACCCTGCAGATCGCAGGCAAGAAACTACCTTAAAGTGTATTTATTCTCATACGGGTGCTGTGTTAAGACCGACAATTGCGTCGGCATGGGTGTGTAGCGCAATTGCAGCTTGGACAGATGAGCTGACAGATCAATTTGATACTATGGATAAGGATACTATATTCCTAACTCTAGCCCATATAAATGACGCAGTCTTATTTATGAGGGATGCTCAAAGGAACATTGGATTGCTAGGTTCTAGGGCCAATGCAGTGGCGTAACTACTGCCCCCGCAGTCTTCGCGGTGGCTTGGGGGCGAGGTGCTGCGGGGGCGCCACTGATTTACAGCAGACTGACATGCGGACGAGCGTCCGCATGTCAGTCTGCAGTCTCCTTCCCTCCGCCGCTTGTTGGAGGGACACGGAGGGCACACAGCGCGCCTCCCTGTGTCCCTCCTGCTGCATCATCTCCGGCGGCCGCGGGTCTAATAGGGGGAAGTGCCGTCCGTGAGCTCTAATTGGCTCACGAACCGGCACTTCCCCCTATTAGACCCGCGGCCGCCGGAGATGATGCAGCAGGAGGGACACAGGAGAGACGAGCTGTACCCTCCGTGTCCCTCCAAAAAGCGACGGGGGGGTAAATATCTGGCACTGGGGGCATATATGGCACGGGGGGGGGTGGGAGGGAGGAATATTTGGCACTGGGGCATTTCTGGCACTGGGGGAAATATCTTGCACTGGGGGCATATCTGGCACTGGGGGGGGGGATATCTGGCACTGGGGCATATATGGCACTGGGGGGGAATATCTGGCACTGGGGGCATATATGGCACTGGGGGGGGGATATCTGGCACTGGGGGCATATATGGCACGGGGGGCATATATGGCACTGGGGGGAATATCTGGCACTGGGGGCATATCTGGCACTGGGGGGGGGATATCTGGCACTGGGGCATATATGGCACTGGGGGGGAATATCTGGCACTGGGGGCATATATGGCACTGGGGGGGGATAACTGGCACTGGGGGCATATATGGCATGGGGGGCATATATGGCACTGGGGGGAATATCTGGCACTGGGGGGGGGGGATATCTGGCACTGGGGCATATATGGCACTGGGGGGAATATCTGGCACTGGGGGGAATATCTGGCACTGGGGGGGGATATCTGGCACTGGGGCATATATGGCACTGGGTGGGAATATCTGGCACTGGGGGCATATATGGCACTGGGGGGGAATATCTGGCACTGGGGGCATATCTGGCACTGGGGGCATATATGGCACTGGGGGGGGGATATCTGGCACTGGGGCATATATGGCACTGGGGGGAATATCTGGCACTGGGGGGGAATATCTGGCACTGGGGGCATATATGGCACGGGGGGAATATCTGGCACTGGGGGGGAATATCTGGCACTGGGGGCATATATGGCACTGGGGCATATATGGCACTGTGGGGAATATCTGGCACTGGGGGCATATATGGCACGGGGGGAATGTCTGGCACTGGGGGGAATATCTGGCACTGGGGGCATATATGGCACTGGGGCATATATGGCACTGGGGGGGAATATCTGGCACTGGGGGCATATATGGCACTGGGGGGGAATATCTGGCACTGGGGGCATATCTGGCACTGGGGGGGAATATCTGGCATGGGGGGAATATCTGGCACTGGGGGGGAATATCTGGCACTGGGGGCATATATGGCACGGGGGGAATATCTGGCACTGGGGGGGAATATCTGGCACTGGGGGCATATATGGCACTGGGGGCATATTTGGCACTGGGGAGGAATATATGGCACTGGGGACATATCTGGCACTGGGGACATATGTGGCACTGGGGGGGAATATCTGGCACTGGGGGCATATGTGGCACTGGGGGGGGTATATGTGTACCTGGCACATGGGGACGACGACTATATTTGGCACTGGGGCATGTAAGTACCTGGCACCGTGGGGGAATATCTGACACTGGGGACATATGTGGCACTGGGAGCACAGCCCTAGCAACAAGGACTACCTCCTAGCAACGAGCATGACACCCAGTGCATGAAACACCTGGCAACGAGCATGACACCCAGTGCATGAAACACCTGGCAACGAGCATGACACCCAGTGCATGAAACCCCTGGCAACGAGCATGACACCCTGAGCATGAAAACCCCTGGCACCGTGCATGGAACCAAGAGCATGAAACCCCTGGCAACGAGCATGACACCCAGTGCATGAAACCCCTGACAACGAGCAGGTAATTGAAAAGTAATTAGAAGCCTTACTGTAGGACTTAATGTGTAATGGGCATTACGGTGTGTGGCATAATGTATCACGGACATTGCGGTGTGTGTCATAATGTGTCACAGGCATTACGGTGTATGGTATACTATATCGCGGGCATTGTGATATGTGGTATAATGTCTCAGGGTCATTGCAGTGTGTGGCATAATGTATCACGGACATTGCGGTGTGTGTCATAATGTGTCAGGCATTACGGTGTGTGGTATACTATATCACGGGCATTGTGGTATGTGGTATAATGTCTCAGGGTCATTGCAGTGTGGCATAATACATAACGGGCATTGCGATGTGTGGCATAGGGTATAACGGGCAGGGCATTGCGGTATGTGTCACAGGCATTACGGTGTATGGTATACTATATCACGGGCATTGTGGTATAATGTCTCAAGGTCATTGCAGTGTGTGGCATAATGTGTCACAGGCATTGTATGTGCTATAATGTATCGGGCATTGCAGTGTGTGGCATAATGTATCACGGACATTGCGGTGTGTGTCATAATGTGTCACAGACATTGTATGTGCTATAATGTATCAGGGGCATTGCAGTGTGTAGCATAATGTATAACGGGCATTGCGATTCCTGTCATAATGTGTCACAGGCATTACGGTGTGTGGCATAATGTGTCACAGACATTACGGTGTGTGGCATAATGTGTCGGGGGCATTACAGTGTGTGCATATTGTGTCGTGCATTATTGTGTGCGGCATAATGTCTAAGGGCCATTGCAGTATGTGGCATAATGTATACTGGGCATTACTATAAGGAGGAAAATTGACAAATAATGTAAGGGGCATGAATCAGGATTATTTTTCTTTCCTGTGGTGGCCAACGTATGGGCGTGCAGGTTGCAAAACTGGGGTATAAGGTAGTCTTGTCCTGCAATGCCACGCCCCTTTATGCGAAACCACGCCCCTTTTTTGGAGCGCACGCCTGCGGCGCGCGCATATTTATTCCTTTCTTGCTCCCAATTATGGAGCATGAAGGAGGGGGGGGGGGGGCGCCGAAGAATTTTTTGGCTTGGGGGAGAAAAATTTCTAGTTACGCCACTGGGCCAATGCCATGTCTATCTCAGCGAGAATATCCTTATGGACTCGCCAATGGACGGGTGATGCGAATTCCAAAAAACATATGGAAGTACTACCCTATAAGGGTGATGTTTTGTTTGGGGATGGGCTGACGGACCTGGTTTCCACAGCTACAGCAGGTAAATCAAATTTTTTACCATATATTCCCCAACCGCAAAAGAAAGCAACTCCCTATCAGATGCAGTGCTTTCGGTCGCAAAAGTCCAAAAGAGGTCGGGGATCCTCTTTCCTCGCCAGAGGTAAGGGCAGAGGCAAGAGAGCACCTGCTTCGGCAGGTGCCCAGGAACAAAAGTCCTCCCCGGCTCCTTCAAAAACCACAGCATGACGCTGGGGCTCCCCTGAGGGAGTCCGCACCGGTGGGGGCACGTCTTCGACTTTTCAGTCAGGCCTGGGTCAGTTCGGACCTGAATCCCTGGGTGTTGGAAATAGTTTCCCAGGGTTACAAATTGGAATTCGAGGAGGTGCCCCCTAGACGATTTTTCAAATCGGCCCTACCAGCTTCCACATCGGAAAGGGATGTAGTGTTAGCTGCAATTCAAACGCTGTGTATACAGCAAGTGATAATCAAGGTTCCCCTGCAGCAGCAGGAAAGAGGTTACTATTCAACCCTATTTGTGGTCCCGAAACCGGACGGTTCGGTCAGACCTATTTTGAATCTAAAATCCCTAAACCTGTACATAAAAAGATTCAAATTCAAAATGGAATCTCTCAGAGCAATAATAGCCAACATGGAGGAGGGGGAGTTTATGGTGTCTCTGGACATAAAGGATGCATACCTTCATGTCCCCATATATGCCCCCCATCAGGAATACCTGAGATTCGCTGTACAGGATTGTCATTACCAATTTCAGACGTTGCCGTTTGGTTTTTCCACGGCCCCGAGGATTTTCATCAAGATAATGGCGGAAATGATGGTGGTCCTGCGCAAGCATGGAGTCACAATTATCCCATACTTGGACTATCTCCTGATAAAAGCGAGATCAAGGGAGAAATTGCTGAGCAGTGTGGCGCTCTCTCTGAGAGTGCTCCAGCAACACGGTTGGATTCTAAATCTACCGAAGTCACAGTTGATTCCGACAACTCGACTATCGTTCCTAGGTATGATATTGGATACGGAACAAATGAAGGTCTTCCTCCCAATAGAGAAAGCCCAAGACATCCAGAACATGGTCAGAGACCTGCTAAAACCGGAAAGGGTGTCAGTTCACCAATGCACTCGAGTTCTGGGGAAAATGGTAGCGGCCTACGAGGCCATTCCCTTCGGAAGGTTCCATGCAAGGACTTTTCAATGGGACCTTCTGGACAAGTGGTCCGGGTCCCATCTACACTTACATCGGAAAATAGCTCTGTTCCCAGGAACCAGAGTGTCCCTCCTGTGGTGGTTGCAAAGTGCTCACCTGCTGGAGGGTCGCCGGTTCGGGATTCAGGACTGGATCCTGGTTACCACGGACGCGAGCATCCAAGGATGTGGAGCGGTCACACAGGGAAAGACTTTTCAGGGTCTTTGGTCAGACCAGGAGTCCTGTCTACACATCAATGTGTTGGAACTCAGGGCCATTTACAACGGCCTTCGACAGGCGGAGAGTTTTCTTCGAAACCTACCGGTTCTGATTCAATCAGACAATGTCACAGCAGTGGCTCATGTGAACCGCCAAGGCGGGACAAGAAGCAGAGTCGCGATGGCGGAAGCCACAAGGATCCTTCGCTGGGCGGAAAATCATGTAAGCGCTCTGTCGGCTGTCTTCATTCCGGGAGTGGACAACTGGGAAGCAGACTTCCTCAGCAGACACGATCTCCATCCAGGAGAGTGGGGACTTCATCAAGAAGTCTTTGCAGACGTAACACGTCTTTGGGGAACTCTTCAAACAGACATGATGACATCACGCCTCAACAAACAACTTCGGAGGTATTGCGCCAGGTCTCGGGATCCTCAGGCGGTAGCAGTAGACGCACTGGTAACACCGTGGGTGTTTGAAACGGTCTACGTGTTTCCTCCTCTTCCTCTTATCACGAAAGTGTTGAGGATCATAAGACGAAGAAGAGTACAGACGATACTCGTTGTCCCAGACTGGCCTCGAAGGGCCTGGTACTCGGATCTACAAGAGATGCTCACAGGAGACCCCTGGCCTCTTCCTCTGAGGGAAGACCTGTTGCAGCAGGGGCCCTGTGTATTTCAAGACTTACCGCAGTTACGTTTGACGGCATGGCGGTTGAACGCCGAATCCTAGCGAAAAAGGGGATTCCGGAAGAGGTCATCCCTACTTTAATAAAGGCTAGGAAGGAGGTAACGGTAAAACATTATCACCGTATCTGGCGAAAGTATGTGTCTTGGTGTGAGACCAAGAATGCACCTACGGAAGATTTTCATCTGGGTCGTCATCTCCACTTCCTACAGACTGGAGTGGATATGGGCCTGAAATCAGGCTCGGTTAAGGTACAGATTTCGTCCCTCTTGATTTTCTTCCAGAAGTCCAGACATTTGTAAAGGGAGTGCTGCACATCCAGCCCCATTTTGTGCCTCCAGTGGCACCATGGGACCTGAACGTGGTGTTGCAGTTCCTAAAATCACACTGGTTTGAACCGCTTAACAAAGTTGAGTTGAAATTTCTTACTTGGAAGGTGGTCATGTTGTTGGCCTTAGCATCAGCAAGGCGAGTGTCAGAATTGGCGGCTTTGTCACACAAGAGCCCCTACTTGATTTTTCATGTGGATCGAGCTGAATTGAGGACACGTCCGCAATTTTTGCCTAAAGTGGTTTCGTCGTTCCATATGAATCAACCTATTGTGGTGCCTGTGGCTACAGGTGACCTGGAGGATTCCAGATCCCTGGACGTAGTCAGGGCCTTAAAAATTTATGTAGCCAGGATGGCTAGAATTAGGAAAACAGAGGCTCTGTTTGTCCTGTATGCGGCCAATAAGATTGGCGCTCCTGCTTCAAAGCAGATTATTGCTCGCTGGATCTGTAATACGATTCAGCAGGCTCACTCTATGGCTGGATTGCCGGTACCAAATTCGGTTAAGGCCCATTCCACTAGGAAGGTGGGCTCTTCTTAGGCGGCTGCCCGAGGCGTCTCTGCTTTACAACTTTGTTGAGCGGCGACTTGGTCGGGGTCAAACACTTTTGCTAAATTCTACAAGTTTGATACCCTGGCTGATGAGGACCTAGCGTTTGCTCAGTCGGTGCTGCAGAGTCGTCCGTACTCTCCCGCCCGATTGGATGCTTTGGTATAAACCCCATGGTCCTTACGGAGTCCCCAGCAATCTCTAGGACGTAAGAGAAAATAAGATTTTAAAACCTACCGGTAAATCTATTCCTCCTAGTCCGTAGAGGATGCTGGGCGCCCGTCCCAGTGCGGAAACTCTGCAAGACTTGTATATAGTTGTTGCTTACATAAGGGTTATGTTACAGTTGACATCGGTCTTGGACCGTTACTGTTGTTTTTGTTCATACTGTTAACTGGTTATGTATGTTCCAGGTTACATGGTATGATTGGTGTGGGCTGGTATGAATCTTGCCCTTGGATTGCTAAATCCTGCCTTGTATTGTCCATCTCCTCTGAGCACAGTTCTCTAACTGAGGTCTGGAGGAGGGGCATAGAGGGAGGAGCCAGTGCACACCCATAGTCAAAGTTCTTTTTAGGTGCCCTATCTCCTTCGGAGCCCGTCTATACCCCATGGTCCTTACGGAGTCCCCAGCATCCTCTACGGACTAGGAGAAATAGATTTACCGGTAGGTTTAAAATCTTATTTATACCATTCATCAAGACATAATATGAAGCTTGTATAAATTGTAAGCTATGGAGCAGAGGCCACTTACCTCTGTCTGTCTGTCTGTCTGTCTGTCTATACTCAGTCTTGCTTTATTACTGCAAAGAGCTGTGGACAAAGTCACCACTAGGCATTTGTGTGCCCAATAGCAATGGTTGTAACTTAAGGGACTTATTTTATGCAAAAAGGTGACAAAAAGATGTGCAGAACATAAATAAAATCTACTATTCATATTAATAATGATAATAATAAATATGATCAAATGAATAATGTTTTAAACCAAACCTATTCTATTTCTTAATTAATTTATGTTGAAATAGTGATTAATTAAAATATTAAGAAAGTTTATAATTTCTCTACATACTTATACAGTATAATCATCTGATTAGCTCTAGAGGCTATCAAATTATTAACTTATTTTCACAGTTGCTTTTGTTTTTGGTGATTTACAGGTTGAATATTATTTTGCGTTATGGAATGTAGTAAGTTCTCTTCGCAACAATTATCATACGTGTATTTAATGTGTGCTATGAACTTGCGGGCATTCCTGTGTATAGCATGAGAATAGAAGGGAAATTCCAGAGTCGGTCCTCATTGGCTAATTTAATGTGTTTATGTATCAAGTGTTCCCCAAGCCCCAAACCTATTATCTCAGGATTTCTTGGAATCATTTACTGTCTGTTTTAATTGCAAAGTATCTAATTCATTTATAACATGATTCCCTAAATGTACAGCACATAATATCTTGATGCTTTATAAGTAAGGTATAATATTTACAAGAAGACGAAGAAGTAAAAGAGGAATAGCAGCAAAATAGGGCCTAATTCAGAACTGATCGTAGATGTGCGTAAAAATGCCGTCCCAATGCCGCCAACACGCCAACGTCCACCACACGACTGCCTCTGCCTATCAATCAGGCAGAGGCGATCACACAAGTGAGATGCTGCCGTATCTCACTCTGTGCGCATGCGCAGTGCGGCTTCTGCACGTGCGCACACTTCAATGGCCTTGATCCTGCAAACGCTGGTGCTGCAGCTCCCAGGTCTGAGTTAGGCCCATAGTAAAAAAAAATAGAACTAATATGCTATTGGTTGGAATGAATTGATGGTTTGAAGTCAGCTTTAGGAGTGCGGTGATTAATGGATCAATAACCAGAGAAGGATTTTAGCAGGTGGACTGAGTAAGAAATGTCCACAATGATTACTTATGTTCCTTTATACGTCAGCAAATTGCTCATAAAACAATTGTGATTACATGATAAAGGTTGTGGAAACAGCAGCCAAATCTCAGTATTTAATGCAATCAGCCATAATTCTCAGTGACAAGAGGGCATACCTAGCCACTAGTGTCACATGATGTGAACACATGACTTTGGCCAGGTACAGTAAAGGCCAGTACTCACTGGCCGATGTGAGAGAGAGGTGTGCTGAGCGAACCGCTCAGCACACATCTCTCCCACCGCTCAGCACAGCGCGATGTGTGCTGAGTGTGTGGGGGGAGACGGGGGGGACGCTCACTTCACCCAGCGGGTGAAGTGAGCGACCCACTAGATTGGCCTGCATGCAGGTCAATCTAGCAGCAGCGATAGCGATGCGCGGGGCTGTGCATCGCTATCGCTGTGAGGGGTACACACGGAGAGATCACTGCTTAAAATGAGCGATTGCTCCGTGAGTACCCCCCTGAACTCCCATGAAAATCAGTAGCTGATCCCATTGCAGCACATAATATAAAAAGGCCAATCATTCCTGTCCAAGTAAAAAAAAAAAAAATTGCAGTTTACAAAGATATGAATGTTTATAAGGAAAAAAGATTTTCTGGGCTCTTTGCGAGTAACGTTGTATATGTGGGACGCATCATGAAGCAAACTACTAGCTATAAAGACAATATATGTTAAACATTTCAGTAAGCTCTTGTCTAGACATTGTGTACCTAGAAAGTTGTTTTGGAATATTAAGCCCAGCTAAAATACAATTACTGTTCATTTTGCCCTAATGTAAAGTAAAACTGTGATGGCTGTAATTAAGCTCCTGTGTTCTGCACAGGATGAGAGTGTTGCAGACGCTGACTGGTTGAATGTGATGCATTTCTTTTTTGTCCCTGTTACAGGTATCATTAGGTCTCTCTGCACTGCTATAATGCAGCAAATGGAATAATAATATTAATAAGGATAATAGCTCCAAGAAAAACATGAAGCTGTGCAGGATTTTCCATCTTCCGACTGATTTGTGTTGCATTTCACTAGCTTTACAAATGGGTGCATAATTCTGCAGTCATCAGTTGTCTCATTACAAAGCCATTAAAGCTAATCTGATGGCAGCAGACCTCACTGTCCGTTATCAACAGATGGAGTCATGTAACCTGCACTGCATCCTGATAATCCTTGACCTAAACATTTCATTTCATGGCACAATACACATTAATTGCTTATATTATTACCATTCATTTAAGCATTTGACACATGGTACATGCTACCAGTCTGACTTTAAAATCTAGACTATGGGTTCTCGTACTAGGCTTGTGTTGTACCTTTTTAAAATCCAATTTACTTGTATAGATCTTCCAGTTGAATAAACCGATAATGCTCGCTGTTATTGTTGTCTGATATATATTTCCATTGTTACATATGGAAAGATTTAAGGGAACATATATAAAGCCTTCTAAAGAGTGAAAAGTAGAGCAGTTGCCCATAGCAACCAGCTTCTACCTATTAATTTATAGAATGCACTTGATAAATGCTAGGTCGATTCTGATTGGTTGCTATGGGCAACATCTCCACTTGCCCTCTTTTTCGCTCTATAGAGGGCTGATACTGTACATCTCCCCCTTAGACTTTGACCAAAGACTATGGGGGTAATTCTGAGTTGATCGCAGCAGCAAGTTTGTTAGCAATTGGGCAAAACCATGTGCACCGCAGGTGGAGCAGATATAACATGTGCAGAGAGAGTTAGATTTGGGTGGGTATATTGTTTCTGTGCAGGGTAAATACTGGCTGCTTTATTTTTACACTGCAATTTAGATTTCAGTTTGAACACACCCCACCAAAATCTAACTCTCTCTGCACATGTTATATCTGCCCCCCCCCCCTGCAGTGCACATGGTTTTGCCCAACTGCTAACAAATGTGCTGCTGCGATCAACTCAGAATTAGGCCCTATGTAGGTAACAACAGCTGCATCAGTGACACCTGCAGGGGAACAGAATGTACTACACTCTGGCCAAGACCTTTGGAGGTAGAGGGAAGGCTGGATTTTGGTGGGAAAGTGATGTATATTTCATGTTTGATATAACAGCAAAGTTATTTGGGCTATTGCATAGACTTAAAGTATGGTATAATGTAAAGGTAATTCGATTGTTCAGGTTTAAGGGGAGATGTAGCAAACCTGTGAGATAAATTGGAGAAGTTGCCCATAGAAACGAATCAGCACACTGTATAAAATGACAGAAACTGTTGGATGCTTTGACAGAAATGACAGAAACTGTTGGATGCTTTGGGACAATGCGGGTAATTCAGAGTTGATCGCAGCAGCAAATTTGTTAGCAGTTGGGCAAAACCATATGCACTGCAGGGGGAGCAGATATAACATGTGCAGAGAGAGTTAGATTACGGTAGGTTATATTGTTTCTGTGCCGGGTAAATACTGCCCATTTTCACACTGCAATTTAGATTTCAGTTTGACCACACCCCACCCAAATCTAACTCTCTCTGCACATGTTATATCTGCCCCCCCCCCCCCTGCAAATTTGCTGCTGCGATCAACTCTGAATTAGGCCCAATATCTTCACTTTCTCACTCAAAGGTTTGAGACATTTCCCCCTTAGTGACGGATGGTTAAATATCTTGCTAAATGATTTGTCACCATCTTCTTGCTTAAATACACATAATTTATGTATTACTGCAGTTTACCGTTAAAAAATGCATGTACAGTATTCCAACTTGAATCAATATTAATTGCAACAATTATGTAGAAACCATGAATTTAGATTTTGGTGCCAGATCAGTTCATTTTTATTTAAATCATTATATTTCGCTGCCTACCCAAAAAAATGCAGTGGGACCCAGCTGTCTGCATTGGCCTCATTAAAGGCACACTTTTGGGGTAAGGGTCTTGCTCTTATGACCAGGTTTAATATTATATGCACCGACCTTTCACACTGTCGCATGATTCTTCAGTTAATCCTTACCCACAGCCTGTTCCCTGCATAGGCTATGCATATGGTCATCCCTAACCGTCACATCATCTGTCATACATCACAGGCTACTAAATCCCTGGAGAAAATGACATCCATTTTTAAATATGAATTGTAACGAGGCTAATATTTCCAGCACAACTGCATCTAAATGTGTGTTGTTGTAATGATGATAATAATAATAATAATAATAATAATAATAATTAGTATTATTGTTGTGTTCATTCTTTAAGCACCACTGTTAGGGCCTATTATAGTTGTTTTGCTTTGAATGATTAGCTTGCTGCCTCACAGCACTGAGGTCTTGGGTTTAATTCCCACCAATATCCTAACTGTATGGCGTATGTTCTCCCCGTGCTTGCGTCCATTCTCCGGGGTACTCTGGGTTCCTTAATACAATCCAAAAACAAAACATACAGATATGTTAACAGGTTTCTGATAAAAATGATCCTGAGTGTATGTGAATATATACTGTAAATTCAGCTTTGGCAGGGACTGATGTGAATGACTATATATTCTCTACAAAGCAATGCGTAATAGTGTGTGTGCTTTATAAATAACTATTAATAAATAAAATAATAAGTGTAGTGTATTAAAATGACAGCTCAGTGTGCAGAGGTTTGTGTTAGGAAGCTACATCTACCTTTATATATTGTGTGATTCCCAGAAGCACTGAGGAGTTTCTATCTATACCATGTGACATCATCACCAAGTGTCATGAGACTGTTTGGACACTCAAGTGTTTGTTGTCTGCCACCAGAGCTAATGTCTAACCTCCCAAATTTGGTGGGACAGTCCCAATTTACAGGGAGGTGGGGAGGTATTTGCAGCACACAGCTGAGGCAGGTGCATCCAGTGCGTGCTGCATTAAACCATATTTTGTAGAGAGTGAGGCAGCCTGGCACATTGGCAAATCTATTGTGCAAAGCACCATGGGTGTGACCACGCCATGGTGCAGCCAGACTCCCAACATGTGGCAGCCATGTCCCTCATCTATTGTGCAAAGCACCCAAGGTATGGCCACACTATGGCGCAGCCAGTCCCCCAACATGTGGCAGCCATGTCCTTGGGATTTATATAACAGTAGCAGAGTAGCTAACAGAGATTAAATGAATGGGGCAGCCAGAAATGTATAAGGCAATAGCAGTGTCTTTTTCCCAGAGCAACAAAATGAAACACGATTTTTCCATACAATGTCAGGCAGTGTTTAATAACCAGAACAAGGGTTCTCAACTCCGGTCCTCCAGTACCACCCACAGATCATGTTTTTCAGTCAGCAATTATTCTACCTGCTTCCACAGAGCGAAATCCTCAAAACATGACCTTTTGTAAAAACTTGAGAGTTGAGGTTGAGGACCACGGCCTAAACTAAGCCCCAGAGGTGCCATGGCTGTACGAAAGCCAACGTTTACATTGTCAACAACATTTTCATATTTTTTTTCCCCATCAGGACACAGGACTGTGAGGTTCTGAGACTGTATCGTAGCAGGAGCTGGTCAAGAGGGTAGAACTGGCTGTGACTAGAATGAATGAAGCAAGGTGGCTGACTGATACTGCTAATCAGAGATGTGCGGGTTCGGTTTTACTCGGATTTACTCAGATTTTTTGGATTTTTCTTATTGGCTATCCAAAACGCGTGACATCCGTGAGCCAATAAGATGCCGTTTTGAGACCCGAGTAAATCCGAGTAAAACTGAACCCGCACATCTCTACTGCTAATCATTAATTTAACCAATATGGAAATGAAGGAGAGAGAGTAAATCTAGGTTAATACAATGTGCTACCTAACTGTGGTAACAATACTTAACCTAGTACAATCAGGGCTGGATTAAGGGCCACATGGGCCTGGAGCTGAAAATATTCAAGGGTCTATTGTGCGAAATGGTGTGATTAGTGCTATATGGGTGTGGCCAGAGCCATGTGGGCGTGTACAACCCTACACTATCTGCTCCAATGTCTCCCTAAATATGTAAAGATATGAAAAAAATTGCATAAGTTTTTGAAAAAAATAGAACTACAATCTTAAATGTTATGATTTATGACTGACCATGTGGCTAGTGATCATGTTGCCTTGATGATGGGCCTATTTTTATGTGGAGGCCTGGAGCTGGAGCTCCATCCGCCCCATTGTTAATCTGGCCCCGAGTACAATAAGTGCTCAATGAGTACGGGATGGATCTGTTTGTGAACACACTATTACATGTGTATCTGTAGCAGCAGATGAATAACTTGGACAGCCAGTAGCAGCTCAGGACACAGGTGGTATGCAATGAGGAGACTGCATGCAGGAGGCTTGTAAGCAGACATGAACAAGCACATGTATAGCTGCAAGGTGCAGACAGCACACTGGTGTTGGTGGAAGTGCTGATTACAGCAGGAGCAGATTGTAACTTCCAGCTAAAGCTTAGGGAGTGCTGATTCAGACTGAATCCACAGAACAGGAACACTCAGGTAAATAATGCAGGTCACTGTTACAGAGGCTGGTGCTCAGGACCTGGGAACCGCTTCTGCCACAGGGGACCATGAGTCCTAAGAGACTTGCTGTACTCTCAAAGTACAGATGACAAGGAGCAGTTTAAATAGGGAGCTCTAGCAGCGGATTGGATGTGTGAGTCATGTGCACCGTAGGAACACTGTGGATAGAAATGCTCAATTGACCTTAGGCAAGATGGCGCCCATGCTGCGCAGAACTGCAGTTACAGGAGAATCCTGACATTACTTACCAGCTGACATTAGCAAGCCAGTGAATTGGCAGCGCTGGGTAGGATAAGGTTTGTGACAATTACACCGCAGCTGCTCCTAAATAAAAAATAGCTTTTACCTGCTTCAGAATTTTACAGATTTTCGTGACATATCTGTGGATACCTGCCTTTTCCTATATTCAGAAGTGTTAAGCCATTTAAAAAAAATAGTCTTCAAGTGCAAAAATTAGGTCTGATCACCGAAAACTGGGACATAGTTGAGCTACAGTGGAATTCCCCTGTAATCAATCATGCACCAGAGCAGGCAGATTTCTAGGTGCAATTTCCTGCAGCAATCTTTCAGTTTTGCACCTTTTTTTTATTCATTCTATACATGGAATTAGGATAAAAATGGTGTCAATAAATTTTATTATGTGGGGCAGTTTCAATTCAAGGCAGAACAAAATTGATGCGGAACAAGACACAAGTAAGGCCCAATTTCACCGTATTTTGCAAATATTCTGCAAAATAGTTTTTAAAATCTGTTCATCTCTCCTTATACACATGAAAGCCATGGATAGGAACGAAGTTTTCTAAGTTTTCTGCGCAATATATCTTTCCCATGTTTTACCATTCAAAAATTCCAAAAGATAATAATTAAAGTTACATCAAAGTAATCTTTAAAGTTTTCAATTTGTAATATCACAAAGTTCATTTTCAGCTCTGGCCAATCCACATTTCCACTTCAGCTATAAGATTAATTTTTTTAATAATTGATTTAACTTAAAATCCAGTATGTATATATTTCGTCTTGCTTGACGTGTTAAATGCACCAATGACACATCCTCTATCTTGTTTGTGTTTTTAATCATACATTCATTTTAATATCAGAGGAGTCATTTTCTTCTTTGCTCATTTTTCACGGAACCCTTGCTATTTTTCTTCCCTGGTAATAGATATCATTTCAACAGCTTGACTAACCGGTCTGATATAGAATAGCCAGTAATATATACTGATGTAATGACCATGATAAAATCATTGTGTGCTGATTTTATAAATTAGGGTGAAAATGCGAATGAGCCTGAAAAATGAAGCGCTACTGCCTGAATTCCAGGGTTGCTAATGCTTCATACCTTTCTGCTTCATTAAACCAATTTCACGGCAGATGACTTAGAGGAGGAAGCTGTGCTGCTTAAGAGACCCAACAATGGTTTATTGAAAGAAAGGGAGCTAAGATTAAATTAAGTGCTACTTGAGAAATATGGAAATGCTTAAAAAAAATCAACCTTTTAAATGGTGAATTCAAACATTTCAACTCTATCACATTCAAAGATTTGTCTCATAATTTTTACATGACTGCTAATTAAGGTCAGAATACTTTCTAATCCACCCGTAATAAATTGGTTGAAGAAATGATAAGTTGTCTCTGGAGACATATTATGTGATAAGAATTATACTCTGAGAAACAGATAATGCTATAGATTTTTATTAAATTCGTGTACTGAAAAAAGTTGCTTGGCAAATTACTAATGAAATGAAAGCACTTTCTATAAGAGCACCACAAAGAATATTCAAGTGAGGTTGGCTAACACTACACTGGATAACAGTGAGAAGTTATAATATCCTGTACTGTGGGATAGAAAACACGTTCATGTACATTTTACAGCATATGATTATAAGGGTGTGGATCGTTAGATCGACAGTGTCTAGGTCGACAATGTTTAGGTCGACCACTATAGGTCGCCAGTCACTAGGTCGACAGGGTTGGAAGGATGACAGGGTTTCTAGGTCGACATGTGCTAGGTCGATGGTCAAAAGATCGACATGATTTTTTTTTTTTTTTTTTGTGTCGTTTTCTGCGTACAGTGACCGGGAAGCCGAATTAGTGCACCATGTCCCCTCGCATGGCTCGCGAAGCATGGTGCAGAGTGATTACCATTCCAATCGTAGTCCACGTGGATCATTAAGTATGAAAAAGTTCAAAAAAGAAAAAAATGTGAAAACTCATGTCGACCTTTTGACCTGTCGACCTAGCACATGTCGACATAGAAACCCTGTCGACCTTCCAACCCTGTCGACCTAGTGACTGTCGACCTACAGTGGTCGATCTAAACATTGTCGACCTAGACAGTGTCGATCTTCAGACTGGATCCCGATTATAAATGTATAATCTTGAATAACCGTACCCTTTTTTCAATGACCATCTTCTTTTGTGACCAAAGTTGCTAAATTATTTTTATTTGTAACAAAAGTAGGTAAATGTTTATGCTTTTTTAAGCATGTACTGTATGTAAAGCACATATACTGTATAGAGATATTAAAGATTGCCAAAAAAATGCATAAAAGTAAACACTGTAGCTAAGACATAAACAGAAAATGGAGAATTTTTTTTACTCACAAAGAACAAATAGCAACAAATCATCAATCACCTTTGTTAAATCTAGTTAAAGTTAGACACAGAATGCAAATAAGGTTGGTTGCTATGGGTTACTTCACATTTGCATTTTGCATAATCATGTTGAAAAAGACCTAATCTATGAGGATGGCATGTTCTCACAATGTAGCTGGTTATCTCATTGGTGTATAAAGGTCTCTACTGTACTGTATATTAACCATGCTTTGCTTCATATATACACTGTTCATGTTTAGTTTAAAAGATATATGTTTGAATTTCTATAGACTATAGTCATATATTCTGGCGGCCCAGTTAATCAGTTGACAGATTAAAAAATGATCTCAGTAGCCAAGCATTTTGGTTTTTTAAATTGAATGACAAATGGAACGTGTTTAAAAATGTTTTCTAATAAGTGAGTCCTTGTTGTCCGTGGACGGTGGAGTGTGCTGATACAAAGAGATTCATTCACTTAAGGGAAGTTTATGCGTGCACAAGTTTTTAAATACATTATTTGAAAGAACGATAGAATCAGTGAGGGAGAAAGTGCCATTTCTGGCTCCTCTGTCACAATGCAGACCCTGTGTACAAGTTCCGAGATACTGGGACTTCATCCAGCACAAGCCGATTAGTTCAGAAAACATGCATGGACTTAAATTGCCTCCACAATGCGATTAATTTATTATGTTCACTGATCATCTACATGATTACATGCATGAATAACACCTAACGATATATCTGGGTTCCCAGGATAATGTCTATTTTTTGTCACTGTAACAGTTCACTTCTATATGTCATTCATATCAGCAACTTCCCCATTGAAGGATACTTTCCCTAACATGCAAGCGCACAAACACATAGACTTCTATATGTCATTCATATCAGCAACTTCCCCATTGGAGCGTACTTTCCCTAACATGCAAGCACACAAACACATACACTTCTATATGTCATTCATATCAGCAACTTCTCCATTGGAGCGTACTTTCCCTAACATGCAAGCGCACAAACACATACACTTCTATATGTCATTCATATCAGCAACTTCCCCATTGGAGCGTACTTTCCCTAACATGCAAGTGCACAAACACATACACTTCTATATGTCATTCATATCAGCAACTTCCCCATTGGAGCGTACTTTCCCTAACATGCAAGCACACAAACACATACACTTCTATATGTCATTCATATCAGCAACTTCTCCATTGGCGCGTACTTTCCCTAGCATGCAAGTGCACAAACACATACACTTCTATATGTCATTCATATCAGCAACTTCCCCATTGGGGCGCTACTTTCCCTAACATGCAAGTGCACAAACACATACACTTCTATATGTCATTCATATCAGCAACTTCCCCATTGGGGCGTACTTTCCCTAACATGCAAGCGCACAAACACATACATTTCTATATGTCATTAATATCAGCGACCCCCATTGGAGCGTACTTTCCCTAACATGCAAGCGCACAAACACATACACTTCTATATGTCATTCATATCAGCAAATTCCCCATTGGGGCGTACTTTCCCTAACATGCAAGCGCACAAACACATTTCTATATGTCATTAATATCAGCAACCCCCATTGGAGCGTACTTTCCCTAACATGCAAGCGCACAAACACATACACTTCTATATGTCATTCATATCAGCAACTTCCCCATTTGAGCGTACTTTCCCTCCCTATTGTAGGGCTAATTATGTCAGAATCCAATTAACCGAACAGTGTTTTTGGAGTACAGTATGTGAGGAAACCTGAGCTCCTGAAAGAAACCTAGGCAGTCACCGGGAGAATGTAAAAACTCCACACAGTTAATGTCATTGCTAGGATCTGACTTCAGTGCTGTGAGACATATCACCACCGACTGTCCGTCTGTGTTAGGGGGAATAGTTTGCTATAGTTTTTAGGGTGGGATGCAGCAATGCATATTGGCTGCCTACTGCATATGCACCAAGCCCCGGAATACGACACATTCTGGGGCTTGGATGCAGTGGGCAATGTCATCTTTAGATGGGATTGTCCAATAGAAGCCTATGAGCTTCTTTATGCGTTTCCTCCTGAGAGGGATCCAATCCGAGCCCTCCCGGCATTACCTGCAGTGTGTGAGTCACTTGAAACATGCACAGAAAGACTCACCGGGTCCTAAACACGGAAGTCCTTCTATCATAAAGGACTGTTCTCATTTGGAGAGCTGTCCTTTGTGATTTTCTCCAAGGATATGGCGTTATTAGTAAATGCCGTTATGCTTGTGATAAGTGGCAGGATGTATTGCATTCAAAATGTAATGTGCCATGCATCTCGCCCTAATGTTTTTATACACACAGATGTAGGCATGGGGCAGCTTGGATAGACTGTGAAATATCAGTTATTATAATGCATGAACCTGCAATGTGTATATTGCTAGGACTTTCCTTTTCCAGAAACACAGAACTGGAACGTAGCTCTGGCATGCAATTTGGGTGCATAATACAGTGCAAGTTTACCCCTCATCTGATTTATCCTTCTCTGTCCATGCCACCTACGTAGAAAGCAATGCCTTAACTATGATGTCAGAGGGGGATCACAGATAGGGTTCACATTTTGGGGCAAATTTATAAAGAGAAGTTTCCAGCACATCTCCCTTGAACAGACATACAGATACAGTATATTGGTGATATTAGCAAATAACAAGATCACAAGAATGTGTCTAGGTGGGAATGCAGATACATTCTGCCCTGTTCCCTCATTTCTGATTGTATAGCAGTGGTGCAAGTAGAAATATTTTCTTAGTGGTACTGAGTGTCGAGAAATGGGCATGGCCATGTGTTGTGATGGGGCGTGGCCACATTCTGATAGTGG
Organism: Pseudophryne corroboree; assembly: GCF_028390025.1. Lineage (NCBI taxonomy): Eukaryota > Metazoa > Chordata > Amphibia > Anura > Myobatrachidae > Pseudophryne > Pseudophryne corroboree. Next base: position 331,192,068 of record NC_086451.1, read on the forward strand.
GAGTGGCTACATGACACTAGCGGTGTCCACATGACAGCCCCTTTTTTTTTTAAATCTGGAGGCAAGGCTAAAAATATATAGTAATTCCTCCAGTACAATAGAAATACATAGTGATACCTCCGGTATAATATAAATATATAGTAATGCCCCCAATTCAATAACAATATATAGTAATGCCTTCATTGTAACAGGAAAATACAGCCACTGTCGCACTCCCAGTAACCCTGACAAAGTGGAAGGAGCCGTCATGCTGCCAAGCACCATGGTCTTGTTGCTTTGTGGCACATTATAATTGTGGTAATGGCAAAGTGTGTGGCAGATGGTACTGAGTACCCGCTGCCAAATTCATATGGGTACTCCGTACCTGAGCGTACCCGCATACTTGCATCGCTGTTGCATAGCAACCCCTATAGGTTACTATAGGAGCTGCTATGGCAACTAATGCCATCTTCAAATGGCGTCAGCCCATAGTAGCCTATGAGTTACTGCACCTCATATTTTCTTGGCGAGGGTTCCTCCTCTAAGGCCATCACTGATACACGCACTGCCAGGTGGCTGCGCATGCTCATTATTCTCGCCCCATCCAAACCCAGAAGCAAAGTGATACATATGCACATTTGAGTCTTTACATCTTTGGAAAGTAACATGTCCCAGTGCTGATCAGAAAAAGGAAAAGAAATCTTCCCATTTACAAAAGGCCGACCTGTCCTGGGAAACCATAACCACATGACTCTGCTCCTGAAACATTTCCCAGACTAACAGGTTTGCCGTAAACTGTCCTTTGTAAATTGGTTAATTTTATTGACTGGGCATGCCATGTCTACTACTTTTCAAATAGCACAGGTTACTTCCAAACTTCTGGATGTTTGCCTGGTAGAAGTATGAGTAACTGATAAACAACAAGTATGACGTAGGACTCGTATGGGAAGTTTACTGGAGAAGAGTTGATTTATAGTACTTTAGCTTGTAATTTGTTTGTAAACTTGTAAGTTTGTAATAATATCATGCAATATAATCATTAAGGATGCCCCATGTAACAATTGTAGCTAAAGCGCAAGACCTTAGTACTTATTTCTGTGTCACTGCAAGGATTAGAACATGAAGTTCTGGGTTGGTCATCGGCAGGTCAACCGGACAGCAGGGTATCTCAGTGGCAGCAGGTAGATGAGATTCTGTGTTGCTAAGCAGCTGCTCTTCTAGTGCAAAAAGTGCTGACATATACATTAGCCTAAGGGCTTGCTGCTTGTCTGTTTCTAATAAGTTGGTGACTCCTTCTAAATAAAGTTATTATAAAGGTATGCTTTGCTCTTGAACCTATGTGTTACGTAAGTGAATGACACAGTTAGCCTCTATTTTGTGAACTAAGGTGGAGATTTATCAAATCTTGGAGAGAGATAATAGGGGAAATGTATTTATTTATTATTTATTAACAGTTTCTTATATAGCGCAGCATATTCCGTTGCACTTTACAATTAGAACAACAGTAATGGAACAAAACTGGGCAAAAACAGACAGACATAGAAGTATGGGTGTGTACACACGGTGAGATATTTTCTTTCGATTTTGACTATATAGTCAAAATCTCAAGAAAAGTTAGTGCAGATCGCAAGGTGAAAGTCACCTTGCGATCCCGATTCGATCCTGATGCGCGGTCCCGCCAGGTCGGCATCGCAAAAATAGATAGACTGTGCAGACAAGTCAATCCTTGCTAGATCGGTGTACTATCTAGTTCATCTCACATGTCAGTGACATCTCACATAAGCCAAAATCTCACATAAGCCAAAATCGTAAGCTCACATAGTCCATATCTCAAGAAAACTTAGTCAAAATCTGTGCTATCTGGGCTCCAGGGAGTTCAAGGGAAATCGCAAGTGAAAATCGGGCATAGCAAGGATCTCACCATGTGTACACACCCGAAGGCCCTGCTCGCAAGCTTACAATCTATGTAACTGCCATGTTACAGGCTTAGGGGGGAATGTAATAGGGTGTGAGAATCAAGATGTGAGAGTTCTCCTGTTGTTGTTGTTGTTGTTGTTGTTGTTTTTAAAGTGGCAATTATTTACATGGCAAAAGTAGATTGATTGTACCATGTAAATGATTGCCACTTTAAAAAAACAAAGGAAATCTCTCCCATCCTGATTCTCACACCCTATTACAATTCTCCCAAGGTGGAGAAGATGACCATGACAACCAGTCACCATCAAACCTTTTACATTTTAACGACTGTGCTTGAAAAATGACAAAAGCTTATTAGTTCTCCAAGACTTGATAAATCTCCCCCTAAATCTGTTAAAGCCTGGTTTATTTTTCGTACAGTACATTTTTCATACATATCTATATTCATATTCTTTTAAGACCTGTTTATGTTTTAACATTTTCCAGATATACTACCCTTTCCATACAGTATGTGGCATTGTAATAATGACTGGACACGATGCAAAGCTTCTATGATCTGAAAGCCAGAAGTGTGTTCAGTCATGATCTCTTCACCACGCTCCATGGACACAGATGTCTCTTCTTTCTACCCCTAATAAACCCTAGGACAATATTTAAGGCTCGAACCATACACTACAAATATGCCGGACAGACTACAGTGTAAAGAACCGTTGATGTGAGCTATGTTTACAAGCTGTCATGTCATTCTTAACCTCCCCCATGGGGTAGACACCCAGCTGTGTGGAGATGCAGCTCCAGAGTTGATGACATCAATTTGAAGGATTAACCCCCCCACCCGCTGCCACCATTCAAGGGTATTCCACAGATTGTCACCTGTAGATAAGCTTCTTACAAGTAATGCTCACTGTACAAAGAAGTATATGAATACAATCAGTCTACTTTCACACAGAAGACCTGTTAACAAATTATTATAAAACTATACAAGTAATAGTACAGTAATATGTGCAACAGTGACATGTTTACTCTACCATGTTATACATTACATACTATGTCAGTACTATTGTGTGATGCACAGGTACTATTATGCTGTAATTATGATGAATATGTTAGTTTGCAGGCATGTGAGAACAATTGCTAGCTGTCATGGTATAGGGATTGTGCTCATTACAATGTACAGTGTCATCCAGGTCCAATAAAGTACTGTACAAGTCACAGATAGTACACTGGTAGCAGACACATGTCCCTGACAGTGCTCATAGCTTGCACAGTGTGATAACATGAAGCTGTTACTAATGAATATACATAATATTATATATATATATATATATATATATATATATATAGCAGACGTAAAAACTGCGGCAGTCATGGTAATTTTGAAGAAGAGAAGCTGTTTACTGGGTCATATGCAGTACAAAGTTGCCTATCATAGCCAACGTTTCGGTGCTGCAAGCACTGTTTTCAAGGCAGGCATAAACAAATAACGGTTATGCCTGCCTTGAAAACGGTGCTTGCAGCACCGAAACGTTGGCTATGATAGGCAACTTTGTACTGCATATGACCCAGTAAACAGCTTCTCTTCTTCAACATTACCACGAGTACCGCAGTTTTTACGTCTGCTATCATCAATTTACTGAGGGCACCGTTCAGCACTTTTCTCCAGCATCGAGTGACAGTTCGTTCCTGCCATATTATATATATATATATATATATATATTAACATATATATTGTATTATCCAGTGCTAGGACCAGTTAAACAAAGAAAATGTTTTGGTTCAGTTCCTCTAATCACTAGTTTTTGTTAATCCCCTATGTTCCGTTGAAACATCTCTGTTGATAGTATTAATGATAAACACACCGATTCATATTTAAGATGCTTAGTTTCCATGTAAAATGACAATTGTTTCAGCTATCCTTCCATGTTAAAAACAAGAGATCTTGGTTTTGACATGGGTGGTCATTCAGAGTTGTTCGCTCGTTGCCGGTTTTCGCTATGCTGCGATTAGTTGCTAAATGCGCATGCGCATGGTACGCAGCGCGCATGCGCTTAGTTATTTAACTAAAAACGTAGCAGTTTTGCTGTTGTTCGTGCATCGCTTTTCAGTCGCACTGCTGATCGGTGAGCGATTGACAGGAAAGGGGCGTTTCTGGGTGGTAACTGAGCGTTTTCCGGGAGTGTGCTAAAAAACGCAGGCGTGCCAGGGAAAAACGCAGGAGTGTCTGGAGAAATGGGGGAGTGGCTGGCCGAACGCAGGGCGTGTTGTGACGTCAAACCAGGAACTAAACAGACCGAGCTGATCGCAATCTTGGAGTAGGTCTGGAGCTACTCAGAAACTGCAAAAAAATATTTAGTAGCAATTCTGCTAATCTTTCGTTCGCTATTCTGCTAAGCTAAGATACACTCCCAGAGGGCAGCGGCCTAGCGTTTGCAATGCTGCTAAAAGCAGCTAGCGAGCGAACAACTCGGAATGAGGGCCATGGTGCACCTTAATTGTCCAGTACATGTTCAGGTGGCCGGGCCGGTGCAAGATCTCTCTACACCCTAGGCAAAGCTTCAGTTTAGCGCCCCCTATCCTGCAACCCCCCTCCCCCCCCCCCCCCCCCGACACACACACACACACACACACACGCCTCCTGGAGGGGAGATGCAGGTGGCCACTAGATGAGGTGAATTGCCATCATTATACATATACAGAGAAAAGGAACAACACTCAATGGGGGATATTCAATTGTTTGAAAAGTCAGTTGGGTGTCTGTTTTTTCCTATCTTATAGACAGGAAAAAACAAACTACCAACCGACTTTTCAAACATTTGAATTCCACCCAATGACTTTTAAAGTGATGAAGTATACTGTAAACAAAGTCACAAAATTTTGTGACTTTGCTCACAATATACTTTCACAAAAGTCCTTGAGTGCTGTCTATTCTTTATGTATACACACTAGCCAGCATGTTCGGAATCGTATTGGACACAGAGGCCAATGTCCCTTTTTGATATATACTGTACATAGGGTCTGGTGGAGATACTTAATTGGGTTGGGTATGGGATGCACAGCAGTGGTCAGCACAGTGTAAAAGGAAGAGGCCGCCTACAGAGACATCCTTCAGTTTTTCGCTAGATGTATTTAGTGGCGCCCTCCAAGGACCAGCGCCTAAAGCTGCCTAATGGTAGAGCCGGCCCTGCCAGGTGGACACCTACTCTCCACTTTGTCAGCTGGTTCTGCATGTTGGTGAATTAGTTCACGGTTGGACTGGCCCACCGGGGTACCAGGGAAACCACCGGTAGGCCCCACTGCCTGAGGGCCCACTGCTTCCTCTACGGATCAGGTTCCAGACTGTGCACTTGTATTATACATGGTAGATATGTTGCATTACACTGCACTGAACTATTGTGTATTTCAAGCCTCTGTGGAGGCTGGCCACACCCCCTTTGTAGGCTGGCCACACCCCTAAATATGTCCCCTATAACTGCATTCCCCCGGTGGGCCCTTCATGCCCCAGTCCGACACTGAATTAGTTACCTTCCTAGGGAGGTGGAGGGAGAAGTATATAGAGATGCGCTATACAAATGTGGAAAGTCCATCTACTAATTTAACCAAATACACTTTCAACTTTTTATCTTAAAATAATTCTTCTCATATGGCTAACAATAATCATATCTGTTTTTATACATGAGCCAAATGCGTGTGCGTTTTATTACATTACTCAGAGCATGCCTGAAATTGTATTTTTCTACTTAAGTACAATATGGTGTTGCAAGACAGATCACATTAGTAGTATTAGATGTGATGTGATCTCTGCCAATTCTGATCTGGTAGTATATTGAAGTTCCCATTGCCATATGCCCCTCTGTACACCATGTAATTGGCCAGAAAAAGCAGCTTTTCATTCCTTTATCTCATTTATAGGTCTATTTATCACAATCTGCATCTCAGATGGGGATCGGTTGTGGTAAAATTGTCAAAACTACAAGGATGTATCAATTATCGTATGCGGGGACAGCACATGTGAGAAAGCTCTGTCCCTGTAAATCTACCTACCACAATTCTCAGGGTATTTTTGCTGAGCGCGTGATCGCACATGGTCGATCACTGGGGCCCTCCACTGTGCCTGGCGTGCAGTGAGTGGTTGGTGACATGCAGTTACACAGCTTCCCACATTACCAACTGCAATGAGGTCGGTCCGCCCTTTCATCTACCCCACATGCAGTGTATCAGCCGGTGTCATCGTGTAATATCAGCGGCTCAACCTGTTGGGGATCGGTGTCTTCAACTATGTAGTAGACAAGCCAGTCACAGCCTCCCAAGATGAGGGCTGGGGCATGCTAAGACCATCACAATCTGCGGGGTCTCTCCCTGCACTCTGTACCATACTTTGATTTTTTTTTGGGGGGTGGGGGTTTAACGGGTGGACGGTGACATACACTGACACTGTGGGGTGACTGACTGGGAGGGGTTGGCATACACTGACTGGGGGAGGCTTTGACATATAATGACTGACTGTGGGGTAGGGATCTGGGAAACACTGACTGACTGGGGGGGTTGGCATACACTGACTGGGGGAGGCTTTGACATATAATGACTGACTGTGGGGTAGGGATCTGGGAAACACTGACTGGGGGGATTTGGCATACACTGACTGGGGGGGTTGGCATATACTGACTGGGGGGAAATTTGGCATACACTGACTGACTGGGGGGATTTGGCATACACTGACTGGGGGGGTTGGCATATACTGACTGGGGGGAAATTTGGCATACACTGACTGACTGGGGGGTTTGGCATACACTGACTGGATGGATTTGGCATACACTGACTGACTGGGGGGGTTGGCATACACTGACTAGTGGGGATTTGGCATTCGCTGACTCACTCTGGGGGGATTTGGCATACAATGGTGGGGGAGGTGATTTTGCATAAACTGACTGACGGAGAGGGGATAGTTTGAGCAGGGGCGTAAGTTTATAGTAGACACCCGGAGGCGAAAGAGATGATGGTGCCCCCCCCAACACAGCCACATACACACACACATGTATACAAATACACATACAGCATCCATATATACACACTGCCCACAGCCATACACACACACACATACACATGTAAATACATAGACACACACACACACACACACACACACACACACCAATCACATATATACATATACACACACAGCCACATATGTACTGTACAAATGCACACACACACACACACACACACACACACATATACATATGCACACACACATACATTTACACGCACACAGTCATTGTCCCGACCCACCAGTCGTCAGTCCCTTCTTCTCACCAGTTTCTCCCCACATTGCAGCAGCTCCTGGACAGTGGAGGGGAGTTAGCTGGTTCCGCGGAAGGTAGCCGAACAGCCGCGGTGTCAGCGGGAGCCTGTGTGTCTGCGGGAGAGAGCCGGCTAGCCGTGGTACCAGGGCGGGAGCCGGGGTCATGGGGCGAGAGCCGGGCAGCATGGGAGTCAGCATGAGAGAGACCATCAGCATGCAGAGGATATATAATTGTGAAACATAAATGCTTAAGATGACGGCCAAATGGAACGCATACAATACCTGTCCTGACGAAAGTTGCAGCCAGACACTGTCCAAATCCTCACACTCGGGTGGGAGTTTACCCTAAAGCAATAGGGGCTTCTCTAAGGGTATAATCACCACAGATTGTATATTCATATATGGTTCTGTGTAGGCATATGTGAATGTTGTGAGAATGGTAACAATTTACAAACGCTACATCACTTACTCAGGATAAGTGTCAGAGCGCTGATGAGTAGTAATAATATTTGGAATATTGATTATACAAGGTGGGCAATCTTGATTCACTAGCAGCACACCCTATACCCAATGGGGTAAATTTACTGTCATTCATGATTATGCCGATTTCAGCCAATCTCGGCTGACTTTGTCCGTTTCAGAATGCAACTTTTTGAAAAAAAACACAGTAATTGACTAAACTACCGTGTTTTTTCAATTTGAGTTCACCGATGTCGATGTCATTCGTATTGTCGAGCAGTGTCTTACAGGAGAAATTTGTAAAACACTGCCGGACATGACACAATGAAGCCCGGTCGGATCAGTGAGATCCATGCAGAGCTTCATTGTGTACCGTATTTAAATAGTTAAAAAAATAATAATTGCATGGGGTCCCCCCTCCTGAACATAACCATCCCGGTCCTGGTTGTTAAAATACCAGGGGATAAAATGCATAGGGTTCCCCAGTATTGGACCAATCCTGGTTCCAAAACACAGGGGGAAAAAGAAGTAGGGGTCCCCCGTATTTTTAAAACCAGCATTGGGCTCCATTAGCTGAGGAGATAATGCCACAGCCAGGGTACACATTTATGTAGGCCCCTTCAGCTGTGGCATTAACCCCCCAACTAGTCACCCCTGGCCATGATTCCCTGGTTGAGTTCCCCTGGCCAGGGTTCCCTGGGAGAGTGGGGACCCCCCCCCCCCCAAGGGCCAGGGAGGAAGCCTGATGCTGTCCCTGCCATCCGTGGCCTGTGGATGACGGGCAGATAGCCATAAAGGTGTAAAGCACTCCTCCGCATGCTGGTACTTGGAGAACCACTAGTACCAGCATGTGGGTCATTAAAGGGCCCGCTGATAGCTGTAGTTCCACAACAAAAGAAGTATTCACAAAACACACACACCGTGACAGTATCATTTTATTAACAAATACTTATACACTTGCACACTCACACATACTTACCTACATCCCACGCCGCCATTCACGTCCACTTGTCCCGTAGAATCCGCTGGCACCCATGGTGTAGATCGGTCCTCTTCGTTCCATGTAGGCATCCACAGGGTTAAAAAACTAAAATTCCGGTCCTCACAACTAAAGGGATCCATGTTTACAAATCGATCCTCTTTTCTTCGAATGGTGGGACCCCTCGTGACTTCTGTCAATTGGGGACCCGCCAGCCAATCAGGGAGAGCCACATCATAGCGCTCTCCTGATTGGCTGTGCGCTTCTGGGCTGTCATTCAGGTGGAGCGCGTAAGCAGTAATGTGTAATGAAATCCCCATTACCACCTACGGTGGGAACCTGCGGTCTGCGGTAGACCGCAAGGTTAACTGAGGTCACTCTTAATTGAGGTTAATTGAGGTATTTTTGGAACCAGAACCAGTCCAATAGCACGGTGCTGGTTGTATAAATACTGGAAAACCCTACGCAATTTCCCCCCTGTATTTTAACAACTAGGACCGGCTCAAAGAGCCCAGGGCTGGTTATGCTTAGGAGGGGGGACCCCACGTAATTTATTTTTTATTTTTATCTCTTTCACATACTTTTACACAGTGAAGCATGCACGGATCTCACTGATCCATGCATGATTCTCCAAACATGCCAGCCAACAGCAGGTCTATTTGAAAGTTCTATTTCTGTACGAATTCCATGCTTTTGTGGCAGTGTTTGGCTATTGTCGGCAGTGATAGAGAATATTGGGGCAGATGTATTAACCTGGAGAAGGCATAAGGAAGTGATAAACCAGTGATATGTGCAAGGTGATAAAGGCACCAGCCAATCAGCTCCTAACTGTTAATTTACATATGGGAGCTGATTGGCTGGTGCCTATATCACCTTGCACATATCACTGGTTTATCACTTCCTTATGCCTTCTCCAGGTTAATACATCTGCTCCATAAATTCTTAGTGAATTCCTGTGTTGTATGAGGTGCATGTGAACAAACAACTGTGTTTGACCGATGGTCTATTGATTTGTATTTGTGGGGACAGCAGTGTATCTCATTACGAATTGCCCCAACACTGCCGTGATTTGTGTTTAGTAAATTTCCGAGTTGCATTTTGGTATGAAAATGCAAACTCGAATCAAATTGGGAACTTAGTAAATTTCCACCAATATAACTTCCCTCGGTGCGCAGGTGCACTATATTATATTGATAATATACTAAAGCCGCAGGAGGCCTCTTGTGTAAATAGATGCCCCATGATGGCTCCTCTGACCCGCTACTGCATATGAAGGCAAGCATTGGATCGTCTGTGCTAACATCGGACATCTGTATAACCCTCATGTTACTCAGGATGTCTGGTGTCAGTGGCAACCGCAGGATTTCTAGAGGGGGTTTCCAAATGCAGTCCACAATCTCCCACTCTGCAGAACATAGGGGCAAATGCGGGAGACTGGGGGGGGGGGGGGGGGGGGGGGGGTGTTAGAAGAATCTAGTAACGACCCTGGTCATTAATGTAAACATTGGTCTTTCTATACACTGGATACTTTATGGAATACAGTATTAATATTTAACACTACAGATTGTTTATATTATAGGCTGTATGAAACATTGTAATAATATAAATAAATTGTCAGGAAAAGGTTAAACATACCTAATAAATAAATAAATAAATACACAAACTTAATAGAACCAGCACTGCACTTTCTAAGCACACATTCTCCCACCTCATGGTAAGGCTCCTTTTTCTTTTTCCTGATAGCTACTCTCTGGTCCAGTGCATGGATTGAGACTCTGATCCAAAGACACAGCAATTTGGGCATGTGCAGCAGCACCGCTCTGTCCCCTAAACTGCATGATGTGGCGACAGCTCTAGTAATCATTTTATATATCATTGCTTTTGTTGTCATAATTTGAGCCACTTGCCAAGAGGAAGGGGGTTTCCGAGCAACTAGAAACCCCGCTTGTGTTTGCCTATGGGTGTAATCATGCTTCAGAGGCCAGTAAATCTGCTTCGGAAGATGCAGGCCCTGGACTCTGCACATTTACAAAACGGGGCTGACATGCCCACCATTTTAACAGGCGTTCCCCATCGCTGCACCTGCCCGCTCCCAGGCCATTGCGAGTGATGTTGCAGAACAAGATCTGCAAATGTCACACCATCAGTGATGTACAGAAACATCTCTGAATTATGTTAAGAGCAATGGCGGTTCTGGGGGCTGCAGGAAAAAAAAATCTCAATAAAGAGACACTAATAAAGAGACATGCCTTCTCAGGTATGGACACATGGGGGGTCATTCCGAGTTGATCGCTCGCTAGCAGTTTTTAGCAGCCGTGCAAACACATAATCGCCGCCCACGAGGGAGTGTATTTTCGCTTTGCAGGAGTGCGAACGCCTGTGCAGCAGTGCGCCTGCAAACACATTTTGTGCAAAACAAGACCAGCCCTGTAGTTACTTATCCTGTGCGATGATTGCTGCGACGAGTGACACGGTAATGACATTAGATACCCGCCCAGCAAACGCCCGGCCACGCCTGCATTTTTCCAAACACTCCCAGAAAACGGTCAGTTGACACCCAGAAACTCCCACTTCCTGTCAATCTCCTTGCGTTCGGCTGTGCGATTGGAATCATCTCTAGAACCAGTGCAAAACCACAAAGAACTTCGTACCCATACAACGCGCGTGTGCATTGTGGTGCATACTCATGCGCAGATTAGCCATTTTTTTCATTGAACGCTACGCAGCGAACAGCGGCAGCTAGCGATCAAATCGGAATGACCCCCCATGGTTGTGTCTATTGCCACAGGTTACTATTCAAAATAGTTGGTGATGTGGACCCAGTGCATTATGGGAAAGGTCCTTTCCACAAAGGGAAACTAAACGCTACCATATGCACATTGTCAGACTTTTAGATGTACATTATCATGAAATCTAACTTACAATAAACAGCCATGCACTACAACGTGCTCCAAACATAGCAGGTTATATTCTATTTATACTGTGCTTTTTAAAATGAATACTGATGCTTTTTGGGATCGAATGGAATATTTTCTCCATGCAAACATATACGCCATACCAAGGGTGTGCCTATTATGAGTTGGGATGGGTGAACATATTTGGCCAAGTATGAAACTGGAGATTTGTGCAGACTATCACTTGAACTTCAAAGCTCTGCCATTGTTATGTGTAGGAGCTGTGCCCACAGCAAATACAGGGTCACTTCCCTCATCCCCACATATCAATAATCCACAGTGCTGGTGTAGATTTCCCAGTATCAGCACTGCTTAAGTTAAAGTTATTGTATTACATAGATTATTTTTAAAATGGGCAACAAAACAGCTGCCCAGCTCTGCTGAGGTCAGGTGATGATTCGGTGACAAGCTCATGCTATCTGTGCCATCCTTCTGAACTGCCCCTGACGCAGGGTACACACTTCTCCCGACTTTACAGCGGACATGCTGTTGCCCCGACTGAGTGGCCAAATCAGGTAAGCATACTGTATATCCTTCCTGATCAACTGCTTAATATGTCAGTCCTGACATTTATATTTGCCAGCCCAGGTTTAACATCAATCCCTGCAGCCAGTGACCACCCGTACACACAGCCAGCTGTGCCAATATACTGTATATGCAGATATATTGGGCATCAACTGTGCAGCAGAGCCGACACAATATGTCAGTGAACAACGACATTCACAGACATATCGTTTGTATACATCCACCGACCCGCTTGCGATATACAGTCAGAGGCGTAGCGTGGAGACATGACACCCAGAGCAGGGTCATGTCACGGCGCACCCCACCACCACCACAAACATATATATATATATATATATATATATATATATATAAATATATATATATATATATATATATATATATATATATATATAGATTCACACACATATTAGGCACAGACACACATAAACACACACATATACACACACACACACACACATATACACACAGACTTACACATATACACACAGACATACATAAACACACACATATATACAAACATACACATATACACACATATACTCACACATACTGTATACAAAGAAATATACACATAAACACACACAAATACACAGACATACATATACTCACACATACTGTATACAAAGAAATAATAAGTATTTACTCACCGGTAATTCTATTTCTCGTAGTCCGTAGTGGATGCTGGGACTCCGTAAGGACCATGGGGAATAGCGGCTCCGCAGGAGACTGGGCACAACTATAAAGAAAGCTTTAGGTCTAACTGGTGTGCACTGGCTCCTCCCACTATGACCCTCCTCCAGACTTCAGTTAGGATACTGTGCCCAGAAGAGCTGACACAATAAGGAAGGATTTAGAATCCCGGGTAAGACTCATACCAGCCACACCAATCACACCGTATAACTCGTGATACAATACCCAGTTAACAGTATGACAACAACTGAGCCTCTCAACAGATGGCTCAACAATAACCCTTTAGTTAAACAATAACTATATACAAGTATTGCAGACAATCCGCACTTGGGATGGGCGCCCAGCATCCACTACGGACTACGAGAAATAGAATTACTGGTGAGTAAATTCTTATTTTCTCTGACATCCTAAGTGGATGCTGGGACTCCGTAAGGACCATGGGGATTATACCAAAGCTCCCAAACGGGCGGGAGAGTGCGGATGACTCTGCAGCTCCGAATGGGCAAACTCTAGGTCCTCCTCAGCCAGGGTGTCAAACTTGTAGAATTTAGCAAATGTGTTTGACCCCGACCAAGTAGCTGCTCGGCAAAGTTGTAAAGCCGAGACCCCTCGGGCAGCCGCCCAAGAAGAGCCCACCTTCCTCGTGGAATGGGCTTTTACTGATTTAGGATGCGGCAGTCCAGCCGCAGAATGTGCAAGCTGAATCGTACTACAGATCCAGCGAGCAATAGTCTGCTTTGAAGCAGGTGCACCCAACTTGTTGGGCGCATACAGGATAAATAGCGAGTCAGTCTTTCTGACTCCAGCTGTCCTGGAAACATAGATTTTCAGGGCCCTGACTACGTCCAACAAATTGGAAGCCTCCAAGTCTGTAGTAGCCGCAGTCACCACGATAGGTTGGTTCAGATGAAAAGCTGATACCACTTTAGGAAGAAACTGGGGACGAGCCCTCAATTCTGCCCTATCCATATGGAAAATCAGATAAGGGCTTTTACATGACAAAGCCGCCAATTCTGATACACGCCTGGCCGAAGCCAAGGCCAACAACATGACCACTTTCCACGTGAGATATTTCAATTCCACGGTTTTAAGTGGCTCAAACCAATGTGACTTTAGGAAATCCAACACCACGTTGAGATCCCAAGGTGCCACTGGAGGCACAAAAGGGGGCTGAATATGCAGCACTCCCTTAACAAAGGTCTGAACTTCAGGTAGTGAAGCCAGTTCTCTCTCTGGAAGAAAATCGATAGAGCCGAAATCTGGACCTTAATGGAACCCAATTTTAGGCCCATAGTCACCCCTGACTGTAGGAAGTGCAGGAAACGGCCCAGCTGAAATTCCTCCGTTGGGGCCTTCCTGGCCTCACACCACGCAACATATTTTCGCCATATGCGGTGATAATGGTTTGCGGTTACTTCTTTCCTAGCTTTAATCAGCGTAGGAATGACTTCCTCCAGAATGCCCTTTTCCTTCAGGATCCGGTGTTCAACCGCCATGCCGTCAAACGCAGCCGCGGTAAGTCTTGGAACAGACAGGGCCCCTGCTGCAGCAGGTCCTGTCTGAGCGGCAGAGGCCATGGGTCCTCTGACATCATTTCTTGAAGTTCCGGGTACCAAGCTCTTCTTGGCCAATCCGGAACAATGAGTATAGTTATTACTCCTCTTCACCTTATTATCCTCAGTACCTTTGGTATGAGAGGAAGAGGAGGGAACACATAAACCGACCGGTACACCCACGGTGTCACTAGAGCGTCCACAGCTATCGCCTGCGGGTCTCTTGACCTGGCGCAATATCTTTCTAGCTTTTTGTTTAGGCGGGACGCCATCATGTCCACCTGTGGCCTTTCCCAACGGTTTACAATCAGTTGGAAGACTTCTGGATGAAGTCCCCACTCTCCTGGGTGGAGGTCGTGCCTGCTGAGGAAGTCTGCTTCCCAGTTGTCCACTCCCGGAATGAACACTGCTGACAGTGCTAACACGTGATTTTCCGCCCATCGGAGAATCCTTGTGGCTTCTGCCATCGCCGTCCTGCTTCTCGTGCCGCCCTGTCGGTTTACATGGGCGACCGCCGTGATGTTGTCTGACTGGATCAGTACCGGCTGGTTTTGAAGCAGGGGTTTTGCCTGACTTAGGGCATTGTAAATGGCCCTCAGCTCCAGAATATTTATGTGCAGGGAAGTCTCCTGACTTGACCATAGTCCTTGGAAGTTTCTTCCCTGTGTGACTGCCCCCCAGCCTCGAAGGCTGGCATCCGTGGTCACCAGGACCCAGTCCTGTATGCCGAATCTGCGGCCCTCTTGAAGATGAGCACTCTGCAGCCACCACAGCAGAGACACCCTGGTCCTTGGAGACAGGGTTATCAGCCGATGCATCTGAAGATGCGATCCGGACCACTTGTCCAAAAGGTCCCACTGAAAAGTTCTTACATGGAACCAGCCGAATGGAATTGCTTCGTAGGAAGCTACCATCTTTCCCAGGATCCGCGTGCAGTGATGCACCGACACCTGTTTTAGTTTTAGGAGGCCTCTGACTAGAGATGACAGCTCCTTGGCTTTCTCCTCCGGGAGAAACACTTTTTTTCTGTTCTGTGTCCAGAACCATCCCCAGGAACAGTAGACATGTCGTAGGGACCAGCTGTGACTTTGGAATATTTAGAATCCAGCCGTGCTGTTGTAGCACCTCCCGAGATAGTGCTACCCCGACCAACAACTGCTCCCTGGACCTCGCCTTTATCAGGAGATCATCCAAGTACGGGATAATTAAAACTCCCTTCTTTCGAAGGAGTATCATCATTTCGGCCATTACCTTGGTAAAGACCCTCGGAGCCGTGGATAGACTGAACGGCAACGTCTGGAATTGGTAATGACAATCCTGTACCACAAATCTGAGGTACTCCTGGTGAGGATGGTAAATGGGGACATGCAGGTAAGCATCCTTGATGTCCAGTGATACCATGTAATCCCCCTCGTCCAGGCTTG
Source organism: Pseudophryne corroboree (assembly GCF_028390025.1). Classification (NCBI taxonomy): domain Eukaryota; kingdom Metazoa; phylum Chordata; class Amphibia; order Anura; family Myobatrachidae; genus Pseudophryne; species Pseudophryne corroboree. The sequence goes on from NC_086451.1 coordinate 331,207,847, forward strand.
CAATAACCGCCCTGAGCGATTCCATCTTGAACTTGAATTTTTTTACATACGTGTTCAAGGATTTCAAATTTAAAATGGGTCTCACCGAACTGTCCGGTTTCGGTACCACAAACATTGTGGAATAGTAACCCCGTCCTTGTTGAAGTAGGGGCACCTTTACTATCACCTGCTGGGAATACAGCTTGTGAATTGCCTCTAACACTGCCTCCCTGCCTGAGGGAGTTGTTGGCAAGGCAGATTTGAGGAAACGGCGGGGGGGAGACGTCTCGAATTCCAGCTTGTACCCCTGAGATACTACTTGAAAGATCCAGGGATCCACCCGTGAGCGAGCCCACTGATCGCTGAAATTTTTGAGACGGGCCCCCACCGTACCCGGCTCCGCCTGTGGAGCCCCAGCGTCATGCTGTGGACTTAGAGGAATCGGGGGAGGACTTTTGCTCCTGGGAACTGGCTGTATGCTGCAGCTTTTTCCCTCTACCTCTGCCTCTGGGCAGAAAGGACGCGCCTTTAACCCGCTTGCCCTTATTGGGCCGAAAGGACTGTACCTGATAATACGGTGCTTTCTTTGGCTGTGAGGGAACATGGGGTAAAAATGTAGACTTCCCAGCTGTTGCTGTGGAAACGAGGTCCGAGAGACCATCCCCGAACAACTCCTCACCCTTATAAGGCAAAACTTTCATGTGCCTTTTAGAATCTGCATCTCCTGTCCACTGCCGATCCATAACCCTCTCCTGGCAGAAATGGACATTGCTCTTATTTTACATGCCAGCCGGCAAATATCCCTCTGTGCATCCCTCATGTAGAAGAGTGCGTCTTTAATATGCTCTACGGTTAGCAATATAGTGTCCCTGTCTAGGGTATCAATATTTTCCGACAGGGAATCTGACCACGCAGCTGCAGCACTGCACATCCATGCTGAAGCAATAGCTGGTCTCAGTATAACACCTGTGTGTGTATATATATAGACTTCAGGATAGCCTCCTGCTTTCTATCAGCAGATTCCTTCAGGGCGGCCGTATCCGGAGACGGTAGTGCCACCTTCTTTGACAAGCGTGTGAGCGCTTTATCCACCCTAGGGGATGTTTCCCAACGTGACCTATCCTCTGGCGGGAAAGGGTACGCCATTAGTAACCTCTTAGAAATTACCAGTTTCTTATCGGGGGAAGCCCACGCTTCTTCACACACTTCATTTAATTCCTCCGATGGAGGAAAAACAACTGGTAGTTTTTTCTCTCCAAACATAATACCCTTTTTTGTGGTACCCGGGGTAACATCAGAAATATGAAACACTTTTTACATTGCCTCAATCATATAACGTGTGGCCCTATTGGAAGATACATTAGTCTCATTGTCGTCGACACTGGATTCAGTATCCGTGTCGACATCTGTGTCTGCCATCTGAGGTAGCGGGCGTTTTAGAGCCCCTGATGGCTTTTGAGACGCCTGGGCAGGCACAGGCTGAGAAGCCGGCTGTCCCACATTTGGTATGTCGTCAAACCTTTTATGCAAGGAGTCGACGCTGTCGCGTAATTCCTTCCACAGAACCATCCACTCAGGTGTCGACCCCGCAGGGGGTGACATCACATTTATCGGCATCTGCTCCGCCTCCACATAAGCCTCCTCATCAAACATGTCGACACAGCCGTACCGACACACCGCATACACACAGGGAATGCTCTGACAGAGGACAGGACCCCACAAAGCCCTTTGGGGAGACAGAGAGAGAGTATGCCAGCACACACCAGAGCGCTATATAACACAGGGATCCCACTATAAATGAGTGTTTTTTACCTTATAGCTGCTTATATTATATATATATACTGCGCCTAAATTTAGTGCCCCCCCCTCTCTTTTTTACCCTTATGTAGCTTGATACTGCAGGGGAGAGCCAGGGAGCGTCCTTCCAGCGGAGCTGTGAGGGAAAAATGGCGCCAGTGTGCTGAGGGAGATGGCCCTGCCCCTTTTCCGGCGGACTTCTCCCGCTTATTCTGGAATTCTGGCAGGGGTATTTTTACACCTATATAGCCTTCCTGACTATATATGGTGTAGATTTGCCAGCCAAGGTGTATTATATTGCCCTCAGGGCGCCCCCCCCCAGCGCCCTGCACCCATCAGTGACCGGAGTGTGAGGTGTGCATGAGGAGCAATGGCGCACAGCTGCAGTGCTGTGCGCTACCTTGTTGAAGACAGAAGTCTTCTGCCGCCGATTTTCCGGAACACTTCTTGCTTCTGGCTCTGTAAGGGGGCCGGCGGCGCGGCTCCGGGACCGAACGATCGAGGTCGGGTCCTGTGTTCGATCCCTCTGGAGCTAATGGTGTCCAGTAGCCTAAGAAGCCCAAGCTACCACCAGTTAGGTAGGTTCGCCTCGCTGCAGTGAGTCTGTTGCCAGCAGATCTCACTGTAAAATAAAAAACCTAAAATATACTTTCTTTCTAGGAGCTCAGGAGAGCCCCTAGTGTGCATCCAGCTCAGCCGGGCACAAGATACTAACTGAAGTCTGGAGGAGGGTCATAGTGGGAGGAGCCAGTGCACACCAGTTAGACCTAAAGCTTTCTTTATAGTTGTGCCCAGTCTCCTGCGGAGCCGCTATTCCCCATGGTCCTTACGGAGTCCCAGCATCCACTTAGGACGTCAGAGAAATACACATATACACACAAACTGTACATAATATACACAGAGACATATACAAGTATACACATAAACACACACATATACACAGACATATACACAACACACACACATAAACACATATACACAAAATATACAGACATCAATTCTCACCAAGAAGAGGGCAGCAGCTTCTCGTTCTAACATGGAGGCGTGGAGCTTCTCTGTGATTGACAGGCTGGGCCTCTGTGAGTAGAAGGAAAAGACTGAAGAAAGGAGAGGGGTGGCCACCACACTGCCTGCATATTCCATATCACTGACTGCAGATACCTGACAACCAGGAAGGTTCTTCTGACAAGCCTCCAAACCTCCCCTCTTCCCTAACAACACACCACATCATACTGCACTGCACTTGACACTCTGCATTGCAATCAGTGACATGGAACATGCAGGCAGTGTGGTTGCCACCCCTTCCCTCTCTTCCAGTCATCTCCTCCTACCCTGAGTCCCGGCTCCCAGCTCTGTTACAGAGAGCCTGCGCCTTCTGCCCCCAGCGGTGCTTGGAGCTCAAGCTCCACTCGCTCCACCCTCGCTACGCCCCTGTATACAGTAACAACCAAATGCCCAATATATTGCCCAACGTGTACCTAACATTAGTATTAGGGGGATATCCAAGTAGCCCCAATTTACCGGGGCTATTTGTCCCGCCAGGGGCTATCCTATTATTAGCCCTGATAAGCCGGCATGATGCTACACCAGTGTCGGCCATACCCTCCAACTGTACCTTTTTAATAGGTACAGTACCTTTTTTTCATGGTCTGTACCGATTTTTGGCTCTTCAAACTTCCATTGAAAGTATAGGAAAAGGGGCGTGGCCACGCCCCTTTACCCGCGGCCACGCCCCTTTTTCGGGTTTGTACCGATTTTTCAGTGTAAAATGTTGGAGGGTATGGTGTCGGCTCCTGACAGCTCCCGGTGCAGCGCTGAACTCCGGCTCCGCGGTCACATGACCGCTCCCCCATCATGTGACCGCCGCCGGTGTCAGGGGAAGAGAGGGCTGCAGTGCTACTCCAGCCTCCCCGCCGAGGGTCTCGGCACTGAGTGCTGGCTCGTGGCATCCTCACTGTTGACCTAGCCTATTGCTGCTGCAGCGGGCATGGGACACTGCAGGTCGCCACGTCTTCTTGGGGATTTTGTTTCGCCTGCCCCAGGCAGGCAATACCAAATCCCCGGAAACTGCTCCGTTTTCTGGTGGGCTGTTTCTCATGAAAACACACAAGTTTCACTGAACCTGTGTGTTTTCGGAAGAAATGGCATTTTTATTTTACAGGTGATCTAATAGGATAGCCTATTAAAGAAATAAAATCGGTGAAACATCTGGAAAAATTCCCTATGTTTTACCATGGGTAATAGGATACCGCCCTAAGGGAGGAACATTTTTCTTTTTTTCATTTGAAAATCACAGCAGGCTGCCCTGAGATGTCCAAAATGTACCCAATTAGAGACAAACAACATTTCTAGTGTTTTCTACAAACCTAGAAGGGAGGCAAACTAAGGCAGCTGCAGGGCCATTCTAGAGCAAGAGGCTGCCACAGATCTTCCATAAAATGTATTTATTACTAAAAGGCTATTCTTGGCTGAGTCTTGTCCACGCTACCTGACAAAGGGGGTCATTCTGACCCAATCGCACGCTGCGCTTCCTCGCAGCTGTGCAATCGGGTCGGAAGTGTGCATGTAGCGACACCGCTAGCGAGGAAAGCGGTCGCATTGGCGACCGCAAGAAGATTGACCGGAGGAAGGCGGAACTGGGCGGAAACTCACCGTTTTCAGGGAGTGGTGAGTCCAACGCAGGCGTGTCCAAGCGTTTGGAGGGCAGATGTCTGACGTCAATTCCGGGACCTGCATCGCTAGATCGATCGCACAGGGTAAGTAACTCTAACCCTGGTCTTCTTTTACAGGAAACTTGTTCTGCATAGCACAGCTGCACAAGCGTTCGCAGCCCTGCTATGCAGAAATACACTCCCCCATAGGTGGCGACTAGTTGATCGTACGGGCAGCAAAAAGTTGCTACGTGCGATCAACTCGGAATGACCCCCAAAGATGTATAGATATATAGGATGCAGGAGGTATGCACTGATTGGTTACTGATTGACTCAATCTCTAATCTCTTTCTCTTGCATGACAAGAGAGTAGCTGTGGGTGGAAATGGAAGGACAGGGAACAGAATACTGGTTAGAGGCTGGCTCATATAGCCAAAAAACACAATCATGTAAAATAAACCTGTGTGAATAAGATGCATGGATTGAAACCAAGGACAGTCCCTCCAATAAAGGACTGCAAGGTGTAGTTTACAGTTCACATTAAAGACCAAAATCCCACTAAAAAGCTAATATGGGTCAGCATGGCAGTTGTGAGCCAGCAATGTTAAGATTGATAAAATGACTTGCACCTGATTACATACATTACAAACTTATTACATGGCGGTTTAGTTGTCTCCTTCCATTGGGTCCTTGCACAAATACTATTTTAAGATCTTACATAAATTATATAACAGTGGCAGCCTAGCAAAAAATGGAACAGCACAAATATAAAATAATCCATAGCAACCAGTCAGACATTTGCCCCAGAGTGGTCAAATTTAATTGCTAATTAGTTTTCTCTAACGTCCTAGTGGATGCTGGGACTCCGTCAGGACCATGGGGAATAGCGGGCTCCGCAGGAGACAGGGCACATCTAAATAAAGCTTTTAGGATCACATGGTGCGTACTGGCTCCTCCCCCTATGACCCTCCTCCAAGCCTCAGTTAGGTTTTTGTGCCCGTCCGAGAAGGGTGCAATCTAGGTGGCTCTCCTAAAGAGCTGCTTAGAAAAAGTTTTTTTAGGTTTAAATCTCAGTGAATCCTGCTGGCAACAGGATCACTGCATCGAGGGACTTAGGGGAGAGATTTCCAACTCACCTGCGTGCAGGATGGATTGGAGTCTTAGGCTACTGGACACTTAGCTCCAGAGGGAGTCGGAACACAGGTCCTCCTGGGGTTCGTCCCGGAGCCGCGCCGCCGATCCCCCTTACAGACGCTGAAGACGGAGATCCGGAAAGCAGGCGGCAGAAGACTCCTCAGTCTTCATGAAGGTAGCGCACAGCACTGCAGCTGTGCGCCATTGTTGCTACACGTCTCACTGATTCAGTCACGGAGGGTGCAGGGCGCTGCTGGGGGCGCCCTGGGCAGCAATATTAAATACCTTTAGTGGCAAAATAAATACATCACATATAGCCATTAAGGCTATATGTATGTATTTAACCCAGGCCAGTTTTCTTAAAACCCGGGAGAAAAGCCCGCCGAAAAAGGGGCGGAGCTTATTCTCCTCAGCACTCAGCGCCATTTTCCTGCTCAGCTCCGCTGGTGAGGAAGGCTCCCAGGACTCTCCCCTGCACTGCACTACAGAAACAGGGTAACAAAGAGAAGGGGGGCATAATTTGGCGATATTGATATATTAAAAGCGCTTATATCAAAAACAACACCTTCTAGGGTTGTTTATATACATTTATAGCGCTTTTGGTGTGTGCTGGCAAACTCTCCCTCTGTCTCCCCAAAGGGCTAAGAGGGTCCTGTCTTCGATTAGAGCATTCCCTGTGTGGCTGCTGTGTGTCGGTACGTGTGTGTCGACATGTATGAGGACGATGTTGGTGTGGAGGCAGAGCAATTGCCGGTAATGGTGATGTCACCCCCTAGGAAGTCGACACCGGAATGGATGGCTTTAGTTATGGAATTACGTGATAATGTTAGCACATTACAAAAGTCAGTTGACGAAATGAGACGGCCGGAAAACCAGTTAGTACCGGCTCAGGCGTCTCAGACACCGTCAGGGGCTGTAAAACGTCCCTTACCTCAGTCAGTCGACACGGGTACCGACACAGATGAATCTAGTGTCGACGGTGAAGAAACAAACGTATTTTCCAATAGGGCCACACGTTATATGATCACGGCAATGAAGGAGGCTTTGCAGATCTCTGATACTGCTGGTACCTCAAAAAGGGGTATTATGTGGGGGGTGAAAAAACTACCTGTAGCTTTTCCAGAATCAGAGGAATTGAATGACGTGTGTGACGAAGCGTGGGTTAACCCAGATAGAAAACTGCTAATTTCCAAGAAGTTATTGGCATTATACCCTTTCCCACCAGAGGTTAGGGCGCGCTGGGAAACACCCCCTAGGGTGGATAAGGCGCTCACACGTTTATCAAAGCAAGTGGCGTTGCCGTCTCCTGATACGGCCGCCCTCAAGGATCCAGCAGATAGGAGGCTGGAAACTACACTGAAGAGTATATACACACATACTGGTGTTATACTGCGACCGGCAGTAGCCTCAGCCTGGATGTGCAGTGCTGGGGTAGTGTGGTTGGATTCTCTGACTGAAAATATTGATACCCTGGATAGGGACAGTATTTTATTGACTCTAGAGCAATTAAAGGATGCTTTTCTTTATATGCGAGATGCTCAGAGGGATATTTGTACTCTAGCATCAAGAGTAAGCGCGATGTCCATATCTGCCAGAAGAAGTTTATGGACGCGACAGTGGTCAGGTGATGCGGATTCCAAAAGGCATATGGAAGTATTGCCATATAAAGGAGAGGAATTATTTGGGGTCGGTCTTTCGGACCTGGTGGCCACGGCAACTGCCGGCAAATCCACTTTTTTACCTCAGACCCCCTCCCAACAGAAAAAGACACCGTCTTTTCAGCCGCAGTCCTTTCGCTCCTATAAAAACAAGCGACCAAAAGGACAGTCTTATCTGCCGCGAGGCAGAGGAAAGGGTAAGAGAGGGCAGCAAGCAGCCCCTGCCCAGGACCAGAAGCCCGCCCCGGGTTCTACAAAGCCATCAGCATGACGCTGGGGCTTTACAAGCGGACTCAGGAGCGGTGGGGGGTCGACTCAAGATTTTCAGCAATCAGTGGGCTCGCTCACAAGTGGACCCGTGGATCCTGCAGATAATATCTCAGGGTTACATGTTGGAGTTCGAAAGGTCTCCCCCTCGCCGGTTCCTAAAGTCTGCTTTACCAACGTCTCCCTCAGAAAGGACGTTGGTTTTGGAAGCCATTCACAAGCTGTATTCTCAGCAGGTGATAGTCAAGGTACCCCTCCTACAACAGGGAAAGGGGTATTATTCCACACTATTTGTGGTACCGAAGCCGGACGGTTCGGTAAGACCTATTCTCTAAACCTGAAATCCTTGAACCTGTACATACAGAAATTCAAGTTCAAGATGGAGTCACTCAGAGCAGTGATAGCGAATCTGGAAGAAGGGGACTTCATGGTGTCCCTGGACATAAAGGATGCTTATCTGCATGTCCCAATTTACCCCTCACACCAAGGGTATCTCAGGTTCGTGATACAAGACTGTCATTATCAGTTTCAAACGCTGCCGTTTGGTTTGTCCACGGCCCCTCGGGTCTTTACCATGGTAATGACCGAAATGATGGTTCTTCTACGAAGAAAAGGCGTATTAATTATCCCTTACTTGGACGATCTCCTGATAAGGGCAAAGTCCAGAGAACAGCTGGAAGTCGGTGTAGCACTAACCCAGGTAGTGCTTCAGCAACACGGGTGGATTCTGAATCTTCCAAAATCTCAATTGACGCCGACAACTCGTCTGCTGTTCCTGGGAATGATTCTGGACATGGTTCAGAAAAAGGTGTTTCTCCCGGAGGAGAAAGCAAGGGAGTTATCCGAACTTGTCAGGAACCTCCTAAAACCAGGAACTGTGTCAGTACATCAATGCACAAGAGTCCTGGGAAAGATGGTGGCTTCTTACGAAGCGATTCCATTCGGCAGATTCCATGCACGGACATTTCAGTGGGATCTGTTGGACAAATGGTCCGGATCGCATCTGCACATGCATCAGCGGATAACACTGTCACCAAGAACAAGGTTGTCTCTCCTGTGGTGGTTGCAGAGTGCCCATCTGTTAGAGGGCCGCAGATTCGGCATACAGGACTGGGTCCTGGTGACTACGGATGCCAGCCTACGAGGCTGGGGAGCAGTCACACAGGGAAGAAACTTCCAGGGCGTGTGGTCAAACCTGGAGACGTCCCTTCACATAAATATACTGGAGCTAAGAGCGATCTACAATGCTCTAAGCCTGGCAAAATCGCTGCTTCAGGGTCAGCCGGTGTTGATCCAGTCGGACAACATCACGGCAGTCGCCCACGTAAACCGACAAGGCGGCACGAGAAGCAGAAGAGCAATGACAGAAGCTGCAAGGATTCTGCGCTGGGCGGAGAATCATGTCATAGCACTGTCAGCAGTGTTCATCCCGGGAGTGGACAACTGGGAAGCAGACTTCCTCAGCAGACACGACCTTCACCCGGGAGAGTGGGGACTTCATCCAGAAGTCTTCCACATGATTGTGAACCGTTGGGAAAGACCAAAGGTGGACATGATGGCGTCTCGCCTCAACAAAAAATTGGACAGATATTGCGCCAGGTCAAGAGACCCTCAGGCAATAGCTGTGGACGCTCTGGTAACACCGTGGGTGTACCAGTCAGTGTATGTGTTCCCTCCTCTGCCTCTCAGACCAAAGGTACTGAGAATTATACGGAAAAGAGGAGTAAGAACAATACTGGTGGCTCCGGACTGGCCAAGAAGAACTTGGTATCCGGAACTTCAAGAGATGCTCACGGAGGATCCATGGCCTCTACCTCTAAGAAGGGATCTGCTTCAGCAGGGACCTTGTATGTTCCAAGACTTACCGCATCTGCGTTTGACGGCATGGCGGTTGAACGCCGGATTCTAAAAGAAAAGGGCATTCCAGAGGAAGTTATTCCTACCTTGATTAAGGCTAGAAAGGAAGTGACTGTACAACATTATCACCGCATTTGGCGAAAATATGTTGCGTGGTGTGAGGCCAAGAAGGCTCCAACGGAAGAATTTCAATTGGGTCGATTCTTACATTTCCTGCAAGCAGGATTGTCTATGGGCCTAAAATTGGGGTCCATTAAAGTTCAAATTTCGGCCTTATCAATCTTCTTCCAGAAGGAATTGGCATCAGTGCCTGAAGTACAAACTTTTGTCAAAGGTGTACTACATATACAACCCCCAATAGTGCCTCCAGTGGCACCGTGGGATTTGAACGTAGTTTTGAATTTTCTCAAATCTCATTGGTTTGAGCCTCTAAAATCGGTAGATTTAAAATACCTTACATGGAAGGTAACCATGCTATTGGCCCTGGCTTCAGCCAGGAGAGTTTCAGAGTTGGCGGCTTTATCATACAAAAGCCCATATCTGATTTTCCATTCGGACAGGGCAGAACTGCGGACACGTCCTCATTTTCTCCCTAAGGTGGTTTCGGCTTTTCACTTGAACCAGCCTATTGTGGTGCCTACGGCTACTAGCGACTTGGAGGACTCCAAGTTACTGGACGTTGTCAGAGCATTAAAAATATATATTTCAAGGACAGCTGGAGTCAGAAAATCTGACTCGTTGTTTATATTGTATGCACCCAACAAGATGGGTGCTCCTGCGTCTAAACAGACGATTGCACGTTGGATCTGTAGCACAATCCAACTTGCACATTCTGTGGCAGGCCTGCCACAGCCTAAATCTGTAAAGGCCCACTCCACAAGGAAAGTGGGCTCATCTTGGGCGGCTGCCCGAGGGGTCTCGGCATTACAACTTTGCCGAGCAGCTACGTGGTCAGGGGAGACCACGTTTGTAAAATTTTACAAATTTGATACTCTGGCTAAGGAGGACCTGGAGTTCTCTCATTCGGTGCTGCAGAGTCATCCGCACTCTCCCGCCCGTTTGGGAGCTTTGGTATAATCCCCATGGTCCTGACGGAGTCCCAGCATCCACTAGGACGTTAGAGAAAATAAGAATTTACTTACCGATAATTCTATTTCTCATAGTCCGTAGTGGATGCTGGGCGCCCATCCCAAGTGCGGATTGTCTGCAATACTTGTACATAGTTATTGTTACAAAGATCGGGTTATTACTATTGTTGTGAGCCATCTTTTCAGAGGCTACTTCGTTTTTTGTTATCATACTGTTAACTGGGTTCAGATCACAAGTTGTACGGTGTGATTGGTGTGGCTGGTATGAGTCTTACCCGGGATTCAAGATCCTTCCTTATTGTGTACGCTCGTCCGGGCACAGTACCTAACTGAGGCTTGGAGGAGGGTCATAGGGGGAGGAGCCAGTACGCACCATGTGATCCTAAAAGCTTTATTTAGATGTGCCCTGTCTCCTGCGGAGCCCGCTATTCCCCATGGTCCTGACGGAGTCCCAGCATCCACTACGGACTATGAGAAATAGAATTATCGGTAAGTAAATTCTTATTAATTCAGACTAGTGGATAGCTGAACTTTGGGGCTGATGCAGGGTGGAACGTGCACCTTTTTGCAGAGCATATCTTGTGTATAATCCACTACCAAGCATACGCAGACACGGGCAATGCAGACTCACAAGCTTTTCAGCCACATCATCCCTTGTGAAGGAAGGGGCATAACTGGGCTGTAACAGAGAGATCTCACACAGGTAATGCTCAGTGCATGTCTACAGAACTGCAGGCTATGAAAAGAAGAGCAGGAGTGTAACTGAGCCTATTTTTAGAAATATCTTTTGCACCAGGATGGGGTTGGTGCACGTACAGAGTGATGATGGAAAGCCTTAAACCAAGTATACAGATAGGGGCAAGCCACTAGCAAACGCTGCGTATGGAGGAGGACACACGTTTTGCTCTGTGCATTAATCACAGACAGTACATCCAACTTGTGTTCAATCTAAATAACCCCTTAGTAAGTCAATAATCTACATTAAGAAGTTGATTCCATCAATGGCGGCCTATCACCAGAACAGCTTCCACTGCTTTGCGGGGTGTGTACGTCTAGTTGATGTCTGACCACAACCTCTGGAGGGGTAAGCAGAAATGTTGCTACTGTAATAGCGTTTATGAGCACAACGCGAGCTGTCAGCAATTGACTCTACCTCTTAGAGTTAATGTGCCATACGCTTGTCACCATATCTTCTGTCAGCATTAAGTGTGGTCATTAATAAGGGAATCTATCACTTGGGTGCAGCCCAATACAATCTGAATTCCATGTAAACCAAATATACCTTTTGGGAATTAACTACAGAATGTCACTACTTTCCAAATAAAATAATTAAACATATTCTTCCTAACCACTTCACTATGAATTCAAGTATACAAAAACATTTTCATCACATGTGATGTCACGTGACTCTACAGCTCATCTTCAAGGCTTCTAGTTTAATAACATCTCCCGCTTTTTGGCGCTTAAGACTGAAAATTGATTATTTTAATACAAAATTCCTGAATGAAAGAGGTTCCTGGCCTTTCCTGTGCTGTTGAATAATGTATGTGGGAGAAAGCAAATAGCAGCAGAGGGTCTCAGCTGCTGGAACAATGGGGAGCGCACAGAGCTGAGGGGGCACATTAGTTTATCATTGCCTTGTCAATCCTCATAGCTTGGGAATCGTGGGATAGCCTGGAAAGCAGCAGCTGTTCAACGTGCGGTGCACTGACTGGGGTGCTTTGGAGTTTTCAAATAGATTTATACGTGAAAAACAGGTTATTGATTTGTTTCGGAAGCTAGAACAGAAAAACACTTTGATTCTCAACTTTCGCTTTCAATTAAAAATTCTTTAATATGCATGCAGTACTATACTATAGTGATTAGCGCTTGAGCATCATGGTGCAATCTAGTCGGATGTGTTTACATCAGGACAGAGAAGGCTCTTGCTCATGGCCTCCGTTTTAGAGGGGCTCTCTCAGTCAGGATTTCTCCTACTTCATGTATGAAGTAAAAAAAAATCCAGAAAAAAAAATAGACCAAAGGACCCAACATTTCAAACAGTACGGCAAAACAAACTCTATTGAGCTAACTTTAATCATCTCTACTCAATTATTATACATGGAGAACATGTAACATTTGCATATGTGCATATATTAGTGTCAAACAGAGCTACCATACTATGCCAACTGCAATGTATAATAAAATTAACAATGCCCAACGTGAATGAATCATTATAGAATTAATGGTTTAAAAAAAAAAAATTCTTAATGAAGTCCTTCAGTTTTTCAATGTCAAGAGGTGTTTTACAGTGTTTTAAAGTGACAGTTCAGACAGTGATTTCATGGGCTGCAGCTGAATTTACAGGACAGCCATAAATTGCAGCAAATAATAAAAATGTTTTCCTAACTTGGACAGTAAGTGTACTTTAATGGGGATGTAGTCGTGTGACCGGCGGTCAGGAGACCGATGGTCATATAACCTCCTCCTACATCCCGCCCTCTCACATAATGACCAGTTTTTTGCATTTCATTTTCTGACTTGATTTTATTGGAAAGAGAACGGAGGACATTTTATATGGCTGTAGTGACATAAAATTCTGAATAGCAGGCTGAATGAAGCAGCTGTGATAAGTGGAGGTATCCATGGTAACAGTGGGCCTATGAGTTGACTGAGGAATCTGGTGATGGGAGGGGCTTAGCCCTTATAAGGAGAGGACTGAATAGGTTCTCCCTCTTTTTCTCAGAGAAAATTGAACAGTGAAGTGCTCTGCGTTTGTTTTGTACTGAACTGTGTATTATTTGTGAATTTGTGGTATTTTTCTTCTTATTTCCTTTCAATCTTTACTAATCTTTAATCTTTTCACCCCCCTTTTGTTCTTTGACTCTTTCTTATCTATCTTTTCTATCTTCTAACACGCCAAGGCCCAGTCGTGCTGTGCATCCCCCTGTCTGTTTGATTGGAAGCGGGGAAAGGGATGCTGCTGTTTTAGTGTTAGGGAGGGGACAGCAGCTGTCAGCACAAACACGGAGTCAGGCTAGGAATAATGTTGGTAATACCACCGCCAGGGGTCGGGCTCGACCGCCTGAGAGGCCTTTGGCGGGTGAAGCTGCGTCACACAGAGGCCAGGTCAGCAGCGCATCTGTGTCACGAGCTGTTGGTTCAACTCGAGCGTTTGGAATCGATTCTACGGAGCCAGTTACCGTTAATACAATGTCGCGAAGTGTCGGTGCTATGGTGGAGTCGCGGAGCAGGGTGTTGAGGAGAATAGTAACATCCCGGGGAGTTACCTCATGAGTGCATGTGCCGGAGGTACGCCGCGGTCGCCCCGTGGGCCCGCAGGGGTCCGTGGCTACCAGAGGTGGTCGGCGCAGTACTGTTCTTTCTAGAGGTGAGCAAAATGAAAGAGTAACAAGGGTACAAGAGTTGGTGCAAGGAGAGGGAGCACCTAACAGAGTAATTAACAGGGGTCCGGTTAGTTCAATAGATAATGGGGTTGACACGGTTGTAGCGGGCCAGTGCACGGGCACATCGGGTATTAGAAATGCTGGAAGGCAGCAAGGAAGGCCCACCACTGGTAATATTAGGGGTAATAAAGGGGCCCCTGAGGTACATAGTATGAGCGACACAGTGCCGGGGAGGTCATACGCTGATGTGGTGCGTTTTGGACGTAATGGCGCTGGATTCAACTCGTCTGAGGTAGCGTCTATATGCACCTCGGTTATATCAGCACTGGTTCCGGTGCTGACTGCTAATAACACTGAAAGGATTTTTTGGGGGGAACAGAATCCCTCCGGTTTGCAGAGGAATGGTATTTGTGATTTAGGGGCTGCTGTTTCACATGCCAGAACGGGTAGAAGTAATAGGGGCAATATGAATGCTAATGAGTTTCTGGTAGATGTTTCTCCTTGCATTTCTCCAGCGGAGTCCTTTGCAGCCCCTGAAGTACAGGAGGATTCTGGGGAATCGGCGGCTGTGGTAGAGTCTGCCCTGGACGAGGGAGGTCTTTATGGTGAGTCGGATGTGCACCCTGCAGCACGTCAAAATGATGCAGTGGTTAGCTCAGGTAATATGGGCGCAGTTAAGGAAAAACCATGCAAGAAAAAAGCGTCACAAAAACGTAAGCATATGCGCAGAAGTCATAGGGATTCATCTACTTCTTCCTCCGAGTCCTCATGTTCATCTGATAGCAGGTGCAGTGGTTGCAAAGAAAGACATAAAAGAAGGCGCAGACACAGTAGCTCCAGCATGTCCTCGGAGGAGGGTCCCGAGGATTCTTTGCAATGCGCTAATACTGCGGTGTTGAGAGGAATACGGCCCAGAATTAGGGAGCAGATTAGACAGGGCAAATTTGTGAATATGTTTGCTTTAACTAGTAAAGCGAAAAAAGCATTAGAGGCGGCTAGAAAGAAATCAGGTATAGGTGAGGAGGCTTATAAGTCTTACTCCAATTGGCAGAAGGGCATGCTTATCTTTGCAGCTTGTTATTTGGAATCTAGGCCTCAGGAGCACATTAATATAATTAAATATATGTATTTGCTCCACGAATTGGCCAGATCTGGGCGCGGAACAGCATGGAGGTCCTATGATGAGGAGTTTCGTAGAAAACAGAATGGTAAGGAAATCATAGATTTTGGTAAAAAAGATGTGGAGATTTTTGTAGATGTTACTCAACCTCTTAAAAGTGGTTTAGAGGGTCTGGCGGAGAAGCGAGGTAATTCCAGTAACAGATGGATGGTGGGTAAGAATCGTTCAGGCAAATGTTATGCTTTCAATAATAGTCAATGTACCCTAGGGTTCAGGTGTCGTTTTCGGCAGGTTTGTATCCGCTGTGAGGGAACCCACCCCATTAAAAACTGCCAGCAAACGGCTAGTGGGAGAGGGAGTTTGCACAAGCAGCAACAACGAATCACGGCAACTGCTGGGCCTAAGTAGGGCACCTACTCCAGTTAAATTGGACAAATTATTGCATTGGTTGGATCATTATCCAAATAGAGAGGATTCCGAGTTGATAAGGTTAGGTTTTTCAAAGGGTTTTCCGTTGCCTATTAAAGGCCAAGTTAAATGTGGTCAAATTTGCAATTTACGTTCGGCTCAAGAGTTCCCAGTTATTTTAAAAGAGAAAGTTGATAAGGAGGTTGCTTTGGGTAGGATGGTAGGGCCTTTTAGTTGCCCCCCATTGCCTGATTTAATTTTGTCCCCAGTTGGGGTTGTTCCAAAAAAGACTCCAGGTAAATTCAGACTAATTCAGCACTTATCATTTCCAAAAGGGTCTTCAGTGAATGATGCAATTCCTGAGAGTTTGTCCATGGTAATTTATCAGTCTTTTGAGGATGCTTTAGCCAAGGTGAGATCATTCGGTAGAGGGGCTTTGATGAGTAAAATTGATATAGAGTCGGCCTTTCGGCTGTTGCCCATTGATCCGGAATTTTTTCGTTATTTAGGTTTCCGTCTGAATGACGGTTTTTATGTTGATAGATGTCTCCCAATGGGTTGCTCTATATCTTGTTCATATTTTGAAAAATTCAGCAGTTTTTTGCATTGGCGCATTTCCAAAAATTCAGGTCAGTCTGGAATTGTTCATTATTTAGATGATTTTTTGTTCATGGGTCCAGCCGGATCTGACACGTGTGGCAATATTTTATGAAATGCTTTGTCATTGTTGAAGGAATTTGGGGTCCCAGTAGCTGAGGAGAAGACTATAGGTCCCACATCGGTGTTGACTTTCTTGGGAATCGAAATTGATACCATGGAGGGTTGCTGTCGTTTACCCAGGGAAAAAATAGACAAATTAAAGGGAGAGATAATTGTGGCATTGGCAAACGGCAAGTTGATGCGGAAACAAGCTCAATCATTATTGGGGTCTCTCAATTTTGCTTGCCGAGTTATACCCATGGGTAAGGTCTTCAGCAGGAAGTTAGAGAGAGCCACAGCAGGTGTTAAAAAACCCAGTCATTTTATAAGATTATCCAAAGAAATTCGTAGGGATCTACACATTTGGGAGGAGTTTCTGGCCACCTTTAATGGTGTTCTCATTTGGCAGTCCATACCCATTTCCAATGTTGAGTTGCAATTATTCACCGATGCAGCAGGTTCTACGGGTTTTGGAGCATTCTTGGAGGGTAGGTGGTGTGCTTCCCCATGGCCAAAAACTTGGTTTGAAGAGGGACTCACTAGCAACATGTTACTATTAGAATTATTCCCTATCATGGTTGCTCTGGAGTTATGGCATGAGGTCTTGACCAACTTGTCAGTAGTTTTTTGGTGTGATAACTTGGGTGTGGTTCACGCGATTAACAGTCAGAGAGCTTCCGGCCTTCCTGTACTGCGATTGTTGGGTCAGATAGTTTTGCGCTGCCTTCAATCAAATATAAGTTTTTGCACTAGGCATGTTCCAGGCATTGAAAACGGTGTGGCAGATGCACTATCGCGTTTCGAGTGGCGCAGGTTTAGGGTGCTAGCTCCGGATGCGAATGTATCTGGTGACCCTTGCCCGTCTTATGCCTGGCAGGTGATACGCCCAGATTGGAGGGCTTAGCTCTGCGATCCTTGGCTCCTTCCACCCTCCGAGGGTACAGAAATGCTATGGGAGAGTGGGAACGATATGTTCGTTTGTTTTAGGAACAAGGTAAGACCGATTAAGCAATGTTATTGAATTACGTTTGGGAGTGTTTTAGAGCAGGCAGGTCAAGAGGGTTTGTAACACGTTTACTGTCTGCTCTTTCTTATTTCTTGAGACTTGAAGGCCGGCATGATTTTACTAAATCTTTCTTTCTAGCAAAGATACTTAATGGGTGGGCTCGAGTTATGCCCCCCGTACAAGATGCACGAAGGCCAATAACCATTTCAATATTGCGGCGCATGGCGGTCGTGTTGCATGATGTAGGTGCATCTGATTACGAAGCACTCTTATTTAAATTGTGTTTCGTTATGGCCTTTTTCGGGGCCTTTAGAGTCAGTGAACTGGTGTCAGCTTCGAAAACAGCGATGTCACCTATGCTTCGTGAACATGTGTCACTGGAAGATGGAGGCTTATGGTGCAAAGTACAACGTTCCAAAACGGACCAATTGGGCAAAGGTTGTTGGGTTGTTTTGAGATGTGTGGATGACAAGGAGATTTGTCCTCACATCTCACAGGACACAGCGAACAACAAATCCTCCATAAAAATTTCCATACCCCTCAAATTCAGGTGGACACCATCGGCCATGTAAAGATGAGGGGCAGAAACTGAAATTGAGGGATGTGGGACCACAAACCCCCAATTTTCACTAACAGCCCTGCCCACCTGTGTCCTTGGCGAGGGTTTATGTGAAAACAATGACTGATATGCCAGGTCCATGGTTGCAGCATTTGGATGGTATGCCGGTGACTCAATTTCAATTTAGATGGGTGCTGGAACGTTGTATTTGCACAATGGGTTTGCCGGTATCGAGATACGGTACCCATTCGTTTCGGATAGGTGCGGCGACAGCAGCAGCCGCTGAAGGCTGTTCGACCAGGCAAATTAGAGCTCTGGGGAGGTGGAAGTCTGATGTATTTCGGAAATATATCAGGTTTTGACCTGTTTGATTAAAAATCAGACTTGAGGTTTCAGCCACTCGCCATATTTGGGGGTCTTGAGGAATTTTTTATCCTGTCAAGTGCCTTAAGCCTCTGGGTTCATACCCGCTTGGCAGGTGTGTTTTTCGCCTCTCATCAAGTCTGATCCCCCTTACCCAACCCCTTTTGTCATCCCCGCTTCAAAAATTCTCACCTTAGAGGCCAAATTAAACTATTTAATAAATAAATAAAATAAAACCATTTTAGTAAGTTTATAATGGGATGTTTTGGGTAATGTTGTTGCAAGATTTTTGTGTTAGGGGTTTTTTGTACGATAAGGTTCTGTGAATGCCATTGTATTTTCAGATTTGCGCTTGGACGAGTGTCCGATATGGATTATGAGGCACTCATACGTTTACTATGGTGAAAGATCTGGTGTGGAGTGCCTTCAGTCCCCTGAAGCTAATCTTGTCAGATGGATCGGTGTGAGGGGACTTCGCCTGGAGCAAGTCATGCCCCTATTTTGGCAACAGTCGGAGAGGTCGGGATACCCGCTGAGGGTGGTGTTCCATGTTGCTGGAAATGATTTGACCAGAAGGACTGGTCTGGATCTTCGTAAAACTATAGTCAGGGACTTAGTTAGTTTGCTGAACAGGTTGTGCTTTCTGAGTGTGGGATGGTCGGACATTATCCCTCGTTTGGTTTGGAGAGATGCAGACAGACCAGCTGCCATAGAGTTGATCCAGCGCCGGATCAACTCTGTGGTGGGCAGGGCTGTTAGTGAAAATTGGGGGTTTGTGGTCCCACATCCCTCAATTTCAGTTTCTGCCCCTCATCTTTACATGGCCGATGGTGTCCACCTGAAATTGAGGGGTATGGAAATTTTTATGGAGGATTTGTTGTTCGCTGTTTTTAGTCAGAAATTTTATTGATAGGTAGGAGGATTTAGGAGTAGTAAGAATAGTTTTAAGGTAGAGGTATGGTGGCGGGGGTTTCGTTGAAACTGTGGCGGGTTGGGACGGCCTGAAATTGTGGCTGTAATTTAAAGAGTTATATAGGTGCTCAGGAGATGTGAAGGTGGTGGAGTTTGATACATTACGGGGCCAGAGTTCCATCGGACCAGGTGGGCTTCGGTCTCCGGTGGAGTTGGTACACACCTGAGCACCTTTTGGTTGGGAGTTGGGGAATACCTTGAGTGGACAGTTGGCCATGGTATTCCCGATAAAGAGCAAGTAACACAAGGGGTGGCAAATGGCCCATTATGGCCCCTTGTGATGAGTGGGGGGCTGGGCTGAAATTGGGCCCTTTAAAGCCTCCCCTTGTGATGTGATGAGTGCTGGGCTGAAATTGGGCTCTTAAAACCCCCTTTGTTATGCGATGGAGGCCGGGCTGAAGTTGGGCCCTTGCCTCCTCTTGTGTTTTGGTCAGCCACAGTTAAAAGGTTTAAAAGGTTAGAATAAATAGGGACTTTATTTAAATAGGCCGTCCCTCCTTGCCACCATACCATTTGTTTAATAAAAGCTGACAATTCTATTGGCAAACATTATTCTGGTGTCAGAGTCAGTTATTTCTTTTATGGATGTTGGTGTATGCGCATGAATGAAGAACAGTCTATGATAGACATTTTAAGAGAACGGAGGACATTTTATATGGCTGTAGTGACATAAAATTCTCAATAGCAGGCTAAATGAAGCAGATGTGATAAGTGGAGGTATCCATGGTAACAGTGGGCCTATGAGTTGACTGAGGAATCTGGTGATGGAAGGGGCTTAGCCCTTATAAGGAGAGGACTGAATAGGTTCTCCCTCTTTTCCTCAGAGAAAATTGACCCACACACCCGCCCTGGATGAGTTTATTATTGGTGTCGGCTTGGCGGGATGGGACGGCCTGAAATTGTGGCTGTAATTTAAAGAGTTTTATAGGTGCTCAGGAGATGTAAAGGTGGTGGAGTTTGATACATTACGGGGCCGGAGTTCCATCAGACCAGGTGGGCTTCGGTCTCCGGTGGAGTTGTTACACACCTGAGCACCTTTTGGTTGGGAGTTGGGGAATACCTTGAGTGGAGAGTTGGCCACGGTATTCCTGATAAAGAGCAAGTAACACACGGGGTGGCAAATGGCCCATTATAGCCCCTTGTGATAAGTGGGGGGCTGGGCTGAAATTGGGCCCTTTAAAGCCTCCCCTTGTGATGTGATGGGGGCTGGGCTGAAATTGGGCCCTTAAAACCCCCCTTGTTATGCGATGGAGGCCGGGCTGAAGTTGGGCCCTTGCCTCCTCTTGTGTTTTGGTCAGCCACAGTTAAAAGGTTTAAAAGGTTAGAATAAATAGGGACTTTATTTAAATAGGCCGTCCCTCCTTGCCACCATACCATTTGTTTAATAAAAGCTGACAATTCTATTGGCAAACATAATTCTGGTGTCAGAGTCAGTTATTTCTTTTATGGATGTTGGTGTATGCGCATGAATGAAGAACAGTCTATGATAGACATTTTAATAACTTCTTTCTAATTTATTACTAATTAAAATGTATGTATGTTTTTTCCAGCGCATATAATAATTCCTTTTGTTGTCATGCATAGAATGCTGTGACATTATGTCTTTCATTGAATGAAAGACATAAGTCACCAAAAATTCCCTTCACTGGCCAGTCACAAGCAGCCAACTTTAGAAAATTCTTGTGATTGGTTGCTGGTGAATAAACATCCTGGTTATTCTCAGCTATAGTCATGTCATGACATTTGTTCATAATGGGAACTTATGAACCCCTGTCCATCATATTTGGGCCAATGGTCTGACAAGCATTCTAATTTTATTAATTACCCTGGCCTCCACTGCCCATGGGGTTGGTAATAGCTCCAGTGCTTCTCAATAGGGGCTTGCAGGCTATGTAGGTGGGGAGTGGGTTTACGTTATAGATTTCCTCATAAAGACATCTGCCTTACTTTATCTTCAGGGTTAAGTTATAGTCTAAACTAACCAAGACTGCATATACATGGGACTAGATAAATATGCTGAAGCATGCTGTTCCTTTGTTTGTAATTATCTATATTTTACTTTTATTAAGTTAAGCCATGTACGTATGAACTGTGTATGCCTGACACTGCATTGCTTTTGCTGAACAGTTCCCATTAAAAGTACTGTCCTTCCTTTGGCAGAAAAGTGTATTTTTTAAACACAAACCAAGCAATGTAATACAGGCATATCAGAAATGCTTGGGACCAGAAGCAGTTTGGAGATCGGATTTTTCCGTTGTTTTTCCATAGTTTGGAATAGTTGCATACAATAAGGAGATATCTTGTGATATCTAAACACAGAATGCATTTATATTTTATACATGCTGTATACACATAGCCTGAAGGTGATTTTATACAATAATTTTAATAATTATGTGCATCAAACAATGTTTGTGTACAATGGGGGTAATTCAGAGTTGATCGAAGCAGCAAATTTGTTAGCAGTTGGGCAAAACCATGTGCACTGCAGGTGGGGCAGATATAACATGCTCAGAGAGAGTTAGATTTGGGTGGGTTATATTGTTTCTGTGCAGGGTAAATAATGGCTGCTTTATTTTTACACTGCAATTTAGATTTCAGTTTGAACACACCCCACCCAAATCTAACTCTCTCTGCACATATTATATCTGCCCCCCCTGAAGGGCACATGGTTTTGCCCAACTGCTAACACATTGGCTGCTGCAATTAACTCTGAATTAGGCCCATTGACCTATCCGAAAGTAAACGTGTCACTGTCTCAGTCAATTTTTTTTAATTCTGAACATTTTGGATATCAGAATTTTGGATATAGAAGACTCAACCTATACAGCTTCACAGACATAAAAGTGACCCAAATGAGAAAACAATCCCAATGTATCTGTACTTTCATGATGTACTTAAGATTAGAGAAAATTAAATAAAATGAAAACTATCTACACAACCTTCTACAAAAGATGGGAAAAGCTGAATGCTGCCTGTTCGGGAAAATAACGAAATATCTACTGTACATACAGTAAGTGACCATTAATAAACCAAGATACAAATACAGTAGTTTGGTGTGTATGTCTCATGCAAGTACTGTGTGCTACAGTATGTAAAACAGTTAAACCAGGTTAAACCAAGTCAAGAAAGAGTGTTCAACAATATAGATGCAAATGGAATGCAGATAGAACCTTGTCCTATTTAGCAACTCTTTTGTTTGATACATACAACATTGGTTCAAACAATACAATTGCTAAACAGAGCAACAGTGTATTTGCATACTTTCTGCTTCCATAAAATGTTGACAAACTGTTTCTTGAATTGGTTTAACCTAATATCTCTGTGTTAGATTCCACGGGATATACACAATAAAAAAATATTTGTACCCTTGGTTCATGTTATATGTTATAATACTGAAAATGTAAATACATATACAAAGGTGCTACTATAGAGGTCTTTATGTAATTTACACTTTTCAATGATGCAGCTCCTAAATATTTTTCCATTTTTCCATCTCTTTGCAGATGGTGTGGACAGACCATGGTGCAAGTGTTTGGAGCAATAGGGGGGTATTCAATTAGCTCCAGCAAATTTGCAGCTATCAAATTTACCCCCCTGCGTATTCAATTGCGGGCTGTTTTCGCTCATTTTTATGGAAGTTTCACCAATGATTTTTCACTTGTTTTGTTTTTTTAGTGAAAAGGTATTGTCGAAAAATGCCTCAAAATCTGCGAAAACAGCCCGTGTTTTTGCCGGTGTAGGAGTGAAAACAAATGGATCCGCCAATCCACGTGTTTTGCGCTCCTGCCATGTGTTTCACCTAGGCGGAAAAACAGCCCTGCTATAGCATAAGGCGAATCCGCATTCACCCTAAAAAATTGCAAAAAAAGTGCTGCTTTTTCCGCTAATTGAATACCTCCATAGTGATATTTGTTTTCAAATCTTCCATTTGCACGTGCCTTTAATAAATCTGCTTATCTTGTTTCTATCTATGAAGAAGTTAATTTACAGTCTAAAACGTCACTG
This sequence comes from Pseudophryne corroboree, assembly GCF_028390025.1. Classification (NCBI taxonomy): domain Eukaryota; kingdom Metazoa; phylum Chordata; class Amphibia; order Anura; family Myobatrachidae; genus Pseudophryne; species Pseudophryne corroboree. Next base: position 331,230,796 of record NC_086451.1, read on the forward strand.
TAGACATTTACATTACTAGCGAGTCCTGCAGACAATAAATAGTACAATTTAAAATGATTCATCTTTAACAAATCAGTGTGCATAATAAAAACATATTTTAAAAGCCAATAATTATTTTATTTAAATATCCCATAACACTGCAATATTCATGTATCTATTATAAACATGGATGCATAATATGTAGTTTTCTTTTCTCTATTTTTAACAACACTGTTTTTTGTTATATGTGGTTAATTTTCGTGCTGCTTTGCAAATAAGATTAATGCATTCTGTCTATTCCACATGTATATTATAATGATTAGGCCTTAGCTCTTACAGTTCACTATGTTCTACAGAATGTGCATTTTGGGTCTTTCAGATGGTAATTATTCAAGATTAACACTGTGAATTCAATGTTCTACAGCTTTCTGGGAAGAGACTACTTACTGGCGGTTACTTAAAAATGTAACTCACTGATCCTGGTTTAAAAAGAAGAAAAAAAAACTTTCCACTTACTTTCTGAAATAAATCTGCAGCAAACATATTCATTTTTGAGACTGTTTTGTGGTTGTGATTCAAGGGAAATATAATTCTTTTAAATGTATCATTTAATCTGTAGTGCTTAATCTGTTTTATTGTTTATTTTAAATATAAAGACTTTTACAAAATCTGTAACTTTTTTCTTCATAAAATAGGCAGCAATTGTCATAATCCTCATTCTCATATTGTATCATATTCATGTCTTTTTTTTAAGATCTATCATTTGAAGGGAAAAAGTGTTAAGCCCCGTACACACGGGTTGAGATGTGTGCTGAGCGATCTATCAGTGACCACTCAGCACACATCTCTTCCCCCGCTCAGCACACAGCACGATGTGTGCAGAGCGAGGGCGGTGGCGGGGGGGCTGCTCATTTCACCCAGCGGTGAAATGAGCGACCTGCTAGATTGTGCCTGCATGCAGGGCCGAATCCAGACTTTTTTTGTAGGTGGTGCGGTTTATGAATGAATCCTGACTCCTCCCCCTCCACTCATTACCCCTCCCACTTCTCTTCCCAGGGAGAGAGAGACATGGGTCAGAGAGAGAGAGAACCAGGGGTCAGAGAGAGAGAGATCAGTGTAGAGACAGACAGGGGTCAGAGAGAGAGAAAGAGAGAGATCAATGGTCAGAGAGGGAGAGTGAGAGAGATCGATCAGTGGAGAGACAGGCAGGGGTCAGAGAGAGAGAGAGATTAAGGGTCAGACAGAGAGAGAGACAGGGGTCAGAGAAAGAGAGATCAATTGTGAGACAGACAGGGGTCAGAGAGAGAGAGAGAGAGAGAGAGATAAGGGGTTCTGAAGGAAAGAACATGTCATAATGGGCACATCAGACTCTTACCCCCCCCCCCCCCCCCCCCGATGCCCAGCTTCAACTGGGATCTGTCCAGGGTCTACATGTAATCATCCAGGAACCCTTCAGGAGATCTGCTACCACAGACTCCAGCATGCTGCTGCTAGGCAGGAAGTGTTTGTGCAAGGAAGCGGACAGGCTGTGTGTGATAGAGACAGGAGAGTACGGCCGGGAGCGGGTCAGAGTGCCGTTACCGCTGATACAAGTGGTGCAATACAATGGCGCCGGCGCTACAGTAAATAGCCTATTATTTTTTTTAAATAAGGTTTGAAAATGCCTTTATGTGGCAATGAGATGATCACAGATCTAATGCTTGTGCCAAAACGTCACTTTCTCCAATTTTTAGTAGATTAAAACATATATTGTAGCAAAAACCTGCGTACAGTATGTACTGTGAGCGTCTCATTGCCATAAAAATAAGACCTTTTTTTTTTTTGCTCCTCTTCTATCCTTATTCATCATTTTACAATCCTTTTTTGTTTGTTTCTTTTGATTTGCACACATACAGCCAAACTCACAATCATCTTCCCCAGTTCATACACAGGCATAACAAAGTGCACATACTCACACGTACACATACAGAGACACATGTACTCATGATACAGACACACATGTATAAAGTATGTAAACACAGACACACTACACATGCTGCCCATAGCCTGGTGGTCTCTTTACTGCCATCGTCTCTATCAGCTTGCGTTTCAACTGACGAATGCCCCCCGTACACCTGCCCACACATTTGACAGTCCTTCTGCGCCATGATCTTCTTTGTCAGAGTGCGTTTCAACTAGCGGAAGTGCCGCGATCACTCCCTCCCCTTCATGTTCCACAAGCTGGAAGTGGAAGTGACGTTGTGCGTTACATTTACCGGTAATGGAACGCACAACGTCACTTTCACTTCCAGCTTGTGGAACATGATGGGGAGGGAGTGATCGCGGCACTTCCGCTAGTTGAAACGCACTCTGACAAAGAAGATCATGGCGCAGAAGGACTGTCAAATGTGTGGGCAGGTGTACGGGGGGCATTCGTCCTTTCCGCCCCCCTTTAAATCCGCCACTGCCTGCATGCAGGCAAATCTAGCACCGGTGATAGCAACGCGCGGGGCCGAGCATCGCTATCGCTGTGGGGCATACACACAGAGAGATCTGTGCTTAACTTCTAAGCAATCTAGTCAGATTGCTTAAGGGGGGGACTCACGGATCGATCGCCTGCCTCCCGATGACGTCATTGCGCAGAAGACACGATGCACGTCAGAACAAACCATCACCATAGAAATCCGGTGTATACAACAACACAGACACTGAAAACAGAGAGGTATAGAAAGACAGTGAAGCGATAAAAAAAAACTGAGCAGTATGTATAGAAACAGAGTAAAGAAGACTAATAAAATTCAGACTTGTTTATGCACCTATTTTCAGGAATCATTGTGCTTTATAATAATAATAATAATAATAATAATAATTTTATTTATATAGCGCTCTTTCTCCAATAGGACGTAAGGCGCTAAACAGATACATAGCATAATATAGTACAGAAAATAATGAAGTACATTTTCATAAAATACAGAAGCATGAAGATACTAAAAGGGACATTATGAGCCATTGTTTTCAACACTGTTTGTCACCAATGTATTGAGAGACTCTATTCTTAAGATAGTGACGTTTGAACTATTTGTCTTTCATTATCACATTATGGCTGAATCTAATGTACAAGACACTGAACAATTCAATCCATTGCTAATTCCACTCCAGGAATATTTCAGATACTCTGAAACTGATACTGATGTAATCTTCCATAAAGATCAATTATTTGAACAAGCAGAAGCCTCATCTCCAGATTGCATTTTCAAAGAACTTTTACGGTTAAAGAAAAAAGAGGTAGACTGTAATTTACATGCTGTCTCTTTAAGCGATTATTTTCACTCTAAAAAGATCCCACGTGGTTTCAGGGTTCGTAACTGCCCCACCATTGGCAGATTCGACCCTGCATTCTGCCGTAAATGGGTCTCCATCTTGAACAAATGTTCATCTGAAGTGATGCTTCTTGTAATTGAATATTCTAATAAAGAGGTTGAGTCCCTCAAACAGAAAATTGCAGCTTTAGAGAATACCCACCTTCCCATTCTTACTGCTGATGGTGATAATGACTGGATTGCGAAATTGAATAATCAGCTTACCATCTATAAACAAGACTTGATTAAGTTCAAAAGAGAAAAATTTGTGAAACTAGAAAAAGATTACGAAAACCATCAGGTTTACAGATGGCTATCTGGCGGCAATACAGAAGAGCATAAATGTCAATTTTTTCGTAGGCGCAGATACCCTAAAACGGATTTCGATATGGCCATATCAGTTGATAGTAGCTCTACTAGTGATCGTGAAGCATCTAATAGACGCCGTAATGTAGCATCCATCCCTTTAGGGTTGGTAACTCATACCAAAGGTACCCCAAAAGAGGATTCACAAGGAGAAGGGGCCAGTACAAGCGCGACTGCTCATGGAAAAAAGCAGCCCGCAAAAAACAAGAAGAACTAATCTACAATCTCTCCAGTCATGACCTTTCTGTCAGTGAAATGAGTGTCCTTTCAAAGGGACTTTCTTTTGTCACCACTAATTCTTTTGATACCTTAAGATGGCAGGTCGAATAAAGCCAATTGCATCGGAAACTAAAACTCAAATAATTTTTCAATAACAGGACCAGTATGATCTCTAAGGATATACCTGAGAAACTTAAACAATTTAAGAAGCCATCATCTTTTGAGCCTCTATCAAACAATTCCAGCATTAAGACGTTTATACGCATGCTTGATCATGAAGTCACAGATATAGCTAATGCTGCTTGCCCTAATAGCAATAATCTAACTAGATCAGAGAGAGAGGCACTCAAATCATTATCCAACAATTAATTTCTCATAATCCGTCCTGCTGATAAAGGAGGAGCAATAGTGCTGCAAGACCTACAGGACTACAAACTGGAAATCACTAAACAACTTGATGAACCAGGTATTTACAATAAATTGAAGGGTAACCCCACAGCGCTGTTTACTAAAGAACTTAAAGAGGCATTGCTTCATGCGAGAGTTGCTGCATTTATTACAGAAGAGATTTTTAACATCCTCATTCCAGAGTTCCAAGTGGCACCTATATTATATAAGCTGCAGAAAATCCATAAGGGCATTAATCCACCACCCGGCCACCAGGGCCGGCTCCAGGCCTACTAGTACCCTGAGCGAGAACATTTAAAAGCGCCCCCCCCCCCCCCCCTATGCACGTGGCCTCATAACTTCATGTTATTAGACTATAAATAAATATATTTTCACACCCCCTCTACGCACACAATTAGCAGCCTTACACATAACAGCCACAGTAGGGTTCCTTACACACAATGTCTCCAGTATAGTGTCAGATACACATAATGTGCAGTGCCAGATAGACATGCTATGCCCCCCATCAGTGCCAGCTACACATGACATGCCCCCCAGCAGTGCCAGCTACACACAATATGCCCCCCAGCAGTGCCAGCTACACATGATAGTGTTCACTTTTTAAGGCAGGGTGCTGATCACAGGGAGGGCACATTTTTAAGTTAGGAGGGCAAAATGATGTACATACTGTAATGCTTGGTGCTCATCTACCTACATTGTAAAGCATGGAGAGTGCGCGCCGAAGGCGCACAGCAAAAATTTAGGGGCGTTGCTTCGTGGGAAAGGTGCGTGGCCACATAATAGTGGCAATTCGCATTACACCACACAGTAGTGCAGTTAATACACACTGCACCAGGTAGAACCTCCTAGACACTTTGCGTCAGGCAGAGCACGTTAGACACTTTGCGCCAGGCAGAGCACGTTAGACACTTTGCGCCAGGCAGAGCACTGAGACTCATTGCCTAGCCACAGACGCCTAGCGGGAACACTACATGATATGCTCCCCACCCGTGCCAGCTACACATGACATGCCCCCCAGCAGTGCCAGATACAGAAATGCCCCCACAGTGCCATAAATGCCCCCACAGTGCCAGATACATAAATGCCCCAACAGTGCCAGAGACATAAATGCCCCCACAGTGCCAGATATGTCCCCACAGTTCCAGATACATAAATGCCCCCACAGTGCCAGATACAGAAATGCCCCCACAGTGCCAGATATGCCCCCAGTGTGCCAGAAATGCCCCCACAGTGCCAGAAATGCCCCCAGTGCCAGATATGCCCCCACAGTGCCAGATACAGAAATGCCCCAACAGTGCCAGATAAGCCCCCACAGTGCCAGATATGCCCCCACAGTGCCAGATATGCCCCTACAGTGCCAGATATGCCCCCACAGTGCCAGAAATGCCCCCACAGTGCCAGATACATAAATGCCCCCACAGTGCCAGAAATTCCCCCACAGTGCCAGATACATAAATGCCCCCACAGTGCCAGATATGTCCCCACAGTTCCAGATACACAAATGCCCCTACAGTGCCAGATACAGAAATGCTCCCACAGTGTCAGATACAGAAATGCCCCCACAGTGCCAGATATGCCCCCACAGTGCCAGATAAATGCCCCCACAGTGCAGATATGCCCCCACAGTGCCAGATAAATGCCCCCACAGTGCCAGATAAATGTCCCCACAGTGCAGATATGCCCCCACAGTGCCAGATAAATGCCCCCACAGTGTCAGATAAATGCCCCCACAGTGCAGATGTGACCCCACAGTGCCAGATAAATGCCCCCACAGTGCCATCCATAAATGTGCCCCCGTCCCCCCCAAATACTTGCAGCGCTGGGAGGGGGAGGAGTACTGCTGTCCGAGTGCGGGCGGGTGCAGTTCCAGGTCCGGGTGCGGGCGGGCGGGTGTAGGTCCGGGTGCAGGCGGGCGACTTCCAAATCGCTTGTGTGCACTATGCGCGCTGCGCGGCGCCGCCGTCTGACGTTAGACACCGGCGCCGTGCAGCACGCATAGTGCACACAAGAGGTCACGGCCGGGCCAATGCTGCACAGGGCCGGCTCCAGGTTTGAATATGGCGGCGCCCATTAAGGATGGCGCCCTGCACAGCTGCTCTATTCAAACATGCCTGGAGCCGGCCCTGCCGGCCACCCTATTATTGCAGCGAGGTGTTCCCTGTTTCAGCCAACAGCGGTACTACTTGACTCCATTTTACAGCCTCTTATACAAGAGCAACTGTATTTTCTGATGGACACTACCATGCTCTTGAATAAATTCAAAAATCTGGTCCAGATTCCATCTATCTTGTGGCTGGTTACCATGGATGTATCCAGCCTCTATACGATCATTCCTCACCAGCTCCCTCACAGTGTCTCACATTGAAATCCTGCTATCTTTATTGGAATTCACGCTCACTCACAATTTTTTCTTGTGCAATGGGTTCTGCGGTCACACTGACATATGAGAATATCTATATGTTTGATGTGGAATGAGACCTATTTTTTAATGATCCAGCTATTGCCATTAACGTGTTTTTTTACACAAGATACATCGATGATTTACTCATGTTCTGGAGTGGCCCTCAAGACTTACTCATCGACTTATTAGAAAAACATAACTCTTTGTTGAGTCCTGTCAAATTGTCATACAAATTCGATCAACTATTGGCTTCCTGGAGGTTAAAATTACCATTGCCAATTCAGCAATTACACCACGGTATTCACCAAGAGTATGGATCGTAACACCTTCCTTCATTGGAGAAGTTTTCACCCCAAAAGCCTTAAATATGGGTCTCCATATTCCCAGATGATAAGGATCATGAGAATTAATAGTGATCCAATTACAGCTTCTCTTCAGATTGATGAACTGATCACTAAATTTCTTTTGCGAGGTTATAGCTTGAAAAATCTCTTGACTTCTAGGAACAAATATCGCATGATAGACCATATTGTCCCTTCATTACGTGGCGGGGATTGCAGAGCTGCATTACTAAGATGTAAAGCAAGGTGGATTCAACGTATGGATACAGTGAGCCCTAAGGGCCTAAATGATATGATGCCGCTATCCTGTTTTGCCTAAACTTTGCCTCTGTTTTCCTTTTACTTTATCTCTTAGTCCAACTATATGCTGTTGCTGGCTTATACTATAATTATATATTGTTAGCTAGCGTTTTGTTATTCAATTTTGTTATATACTTTATGTACATAGTTATTACTATGCTCTTTAGCACATACTATAGTTATCAGTTGGCTCCAGCTATTAGGGGACCTGTTCTAATGTCTTCTGTACTCTGTTTCTATACATACTGCTCAGTTTTTTTATCACTTCACTGTCTTTCTATACCTCTCTGTTTTCATTGTCTGTGTTGTTGTATACATCGGATTTCTATGGTGATGGTTTGTTCTGACGGACTTTGTTGACGAAACGCATTGGATGTGGCCGGCGGGATGTGTGATTTACTGACTTGCTGACTGTCTGGCGTCCGTGGTTTGGTCCGTATCTGTGTCCGTGCTTGTGGGAGAATCCTCCAGCGGCATCTGGTATTCTACAGTGATGGTGATCTGTCGGTGTTTGGCTTTCCGGAGGCTTTACACAGCATAACACTAAGCTGTTTACCTTTTACTTAAATGTACAGTATGTGAGTTGCTATTTCTTAGTAAACATTTGAATACTTCTTACTCATACTTGCGCCCTCCATTTTTTCTATTTTCATACATGTTTGAGGAGCTACGGGTTGGCTTTTAAAGGAGGAAGCTGCGTGCTGCATTGTTTTGACTAACCTGGATCACTAATAAGGAACTGTAAGACTTTATGTGTTGAATGCGCAGCTTTATCTACTAATATATATATATAGATTTTTCTGAAAATTTAACATTTGTTCTAGAATTTAAAAAATAAAACTTATCTTCTGATATCTTCCAATGCATTGCAGTGTTGTTGTCTCTCAATGAACTTCTGAAAAGCCCAAGAATTGCTTTTTGTAGGTCCTAGACTGTGTCTCAATAGAGTGCATGTATGAGAAGCAGAACTTGCACATTCGTACTAAACCGAGACACTGGAAAACAACAGTAGTAGAACCAGAACTCGTGGAAGGTACTAGACAATCCTCTTTCAGGCTCATCTACACCTCAGGCATGATATCAATCATTCAGTGTTTGAAGAGCCCCTGAAATGTTGGCGCGCTAGACATCCAGAGTTTGCATAATGGTAGCACCGACCCTGACTAGTAGTCACTGAGGTGTTTGGTCACCATATAATTGGAGATGTGCATCACACCATTTTTGCTAGTTTTGGTACTGGTTCTAATTTGTCATCCTGTTTTGGATTTGGATTTAGTTTTGGAGTTCGCCCTAGACTGGTTTAAGTTTTAGATTTTTCCAAAAATTGACCACAAATGCTAAAATCACATAATTTGGGCCTTTTTTTTGTTCCTATAGTATTATTAACTCAATAACATTAATTTCCACTTATTTCCAAAATAGGACAAGGGGCAGTAAATCACTGATCACTTAAGGCAGGGCAAAAGGGCATTTACAAATCAATTACAGCAGGGCAGAGGCATGATAGTGGGTCATCCCAAAATTTAAAAAAAAAACCACTCTAAACATTGCAATTCATAATAGCTGCAATATGAAACAAGAATACACATTAATTAAAATCCACAATGGGTAAGTGCAGTAGAATATCAGACACAATGGGGTCAATTCAATTTTAACAACAGTTGAATATCGCCGGGAATTAGCTCCCGCTGCTATTCAATTCTGCTCAAGTTAAGCCGGCGAATGCCCGTTCTCCCAGACTTAACAGGTTGATTTGTCGGGAGAACGGGCATTCTCTGACTTAACTGTCTGGCGTGATGCTGATTCCCGACAGAATCAGCCTCGCGCTGTCCGCGTACCAGCACTTTTGTCGGATTTCTTACCGCACCCCCGTGGGGTGAGAGAATAAATCCCGACAATTAAGTGTGACATGGCGCTGTATTGAATAGCGCCGTGAGCTAATTCCCGGCGCTATTCAACTGTCAGTAAATTGAATTGACCGCATTTACGCAAATAAAGCAGAAATAACAATCACCTGGGGAGAAATATGTTGCATTTATGTCCTAGTAAAATGCAAACATTATTAAAGCCAAACTTTTTAATTACTTTTCCAAATACTTCCCAACTGAAATGTTTTTTGACTTAACTAGGTATGCTATGGGGTATATTTACTAAGTAGAATCTGATTGGTTGCTATGGGCAACAGCTCCACTTATAAAAACCTGCACTTTAGTAAATATACCCCTAGGACCGTAGTGGATTTTAACAATCTTTTGGTTTTGAATCCTTTCACTCTAAATATAGTGCATTTAAGACTGGTATATAGCACTAAGGATGCATAGATAAAATATAAGAGTAACACATTTCTACTATTTACATAAAGTGCAGCAGAGTAACTCCTGGAGGCAATGGAAGAGTTTGTCTGCGGGAGACAGGTGTGAAGCAGGTGCCTAGAGGGGGAAGGAAAGCAACATCCTTGTATTCCTAACCTGCGCCACAAAAGTGAGGGGAAAGGTGGGTAATTGGGAGTTGATTAATCTTGCCTGTGCATGGGTGGGTGGGGGAGGGAGTGATGTACCCCTGCCACCTATACAGTGCATTATCTCATTCTTGCCTACCTGACGCTCTCCATGAGGGAGAAAATGCTCTGTTCCTGGACTTTCCTGGTAATGTATGATTGCCATCACCTGTGGTGAAACACCTTTCTTATCAATTAACTAGCACACCACAGGTGATGGAAATCATACATTACCAGGAAAGTCCAGGAACAGAGCATTTTTTTTCCTCATGGAGTTGGTCAGGTAGGCAAGTATGCATTATCTACACACATAAATCAGATTACTAATCTTATGTATAGAGTTTTAGAACAGGTTAAAAATGTTACGCAGACTTGTTTTACACAGGATTCTGGTATTTGAGGCATAGAAGTCTGTAAAATGGAAAAGTTTAGAACATACTTTTGGAATGTTACTCTTTCATACCTCCCAACATGAGTCTCTCCAGGAGGGACAGAATGCTCTGCTCCTGGACTTCCCTCTTAATTTATGATTGCCATCACCTGTGCTGAAACACCTTTCTTATCCACTAACCTGTTCAAAACAGGTGCCGGCAATCATACATGTAGAGAAAAATCCAGAAGCAGAGCATTGGGTCCCTCCTGGAGAGGGTCATGTTGGGAGGTATGCTCTTTAGACTTGCAGGCCGGTTAGTCTTTATATCTCACATTACCATATATATCACATGAATGTTATGGTGTATAATGCAGTGTTTGATTAAGGAAACACATCCAGTTCTTTGTTTTGTGCTTTGCTTTGTTGATCAATACAGGTTGAGTATCCCATATCCAAATATCCGAAATACGGAATATTCCAAAATACGGACTTTTTTGAGTGAGACTGAGATAGTGAAACCTTTGTTTTCTGATGGCTCAATGTACACAAACCTTGTTTAATACACAAAGTTATTAAAAATATTGTATTAAATGACCCTCAGGCTGTGTGTATAAGGTGTATATGAAACATAAATGAATTGTGTGAATGTAGACACACTTTGTTTAATGCACAAAGTTATAAAAAATATTGGCTAAAATTACCTTCAGGCTGTGTGTATATGGTGTATATGTAACATAAATGCATTCTGTGCTTAGATTTAGATCCCATCACCATGATATCTCATTATGGTATGCAATTATTCCAAAATACGGAAAAATCCCATATCCAAAATACTTCTGGTCCCAAGCATTTTGGATAAGGGATACTCAACCTGTATAACATAAACCCATGGCCATATATACCCATATGAAAATGGATAAAAAATATGAGGTAAAAGCTTGCAGTACACTGGGTCTGATTCAGAAGTGCATGTGCAATTGCATGCACTGCTGTATCTTCATTCGCAGTGAACTGCAAAAATAGGCTAATGGTTCAGACAACGGTTTACGCAAAGAAACGCCCACTGCCAGGGGCGGATTGGGATTGAAAACCAGCCCGGGAAATTTATGGAAGCAGCCCTAATAGGGGTGGGGTCTGTTGAGGGTGTGGAGTCTGTTAAATGGGAGGGATTACTACTCAGAAGGCCTGATTATATGCATACATGGAAAGTGCGTGTCTCAGGCGCGCAACAAAATTTTAGGGGCGTGGCTTTATGGGGAAGGGGTGTGGCCAAATAGTGCCAATTCACATTACACCACACAGTAGTGCCGCTTATACACATTGCACAAGGTAGAACCTCCTATACACACTGCGCCAGGTAGAGCACGTTATACATATTCTGCCAGATAGTGCATGTTATACACTTTGCGCCAGGAAGAGCACGGTATACACATTGCACCAGGTCGAGCAGGTTATACATATTGCACCAGGCAGAGCACATTATACACATTGCACCAGGTAATGCACATTATACACTTTGCGCCAGGCAGAGCACATTATACACAATGCACCAGGTAAAACACATTATACATATTGCACCAGGTAGAACCTCCTATACACACTGCGCCAGGTAGAGCACGTTATACATATTCCACCAGATAGAGCATGTTATACACTTTGCGCCAGGTAGAGCACGTTATACATATTCCACCAGGTAGAGCACGTTCTACACATTGCGCCAGGCAGAGCACGTTATACACATTGCACTAGGTAGAGCACGTTATACACTTTGCGCCAGGCAGAGCACATTATACACATTGCACTAGGTAGACCACATTATACACAATGCAGCAGGTAGAGCACGTTATACACTTTGCGCCAGGCAGAGCACGTTATACACAATGCATCAGGTAGAGCACTTTATACCTGACTGATGAGACCCTTTCCCAGGCAAGATGCAACGAGTTTGCAAACTTCTTTGCAGATAAAATATCCACCATCCGGGCTGGAATCTCCACAGTGCCATCAAAGGAGTGCCAAACTACAAAGCCTGCCAATATAAGCTACCTGCCTTCATGGACCAGCTTTGATCCAGTGGATGTAAAGGACACTGCTGAAATTGCTCGGATTTTGCGTCCCACCACCTGTGATCTGGACCCAGCCTCAACCAAGCTTCTAATAGGTTGTATGGATATAATTGGTCCTGTCTTTACAAAAATTGTTCAATGCTCTTTGCAGACTGGCATTTTTCCTGAACCCCTAAAGGAAGCAATTGTTAGACCGCTTCTTAAAAAAACTAATTTAGATCCCGACTGCATGACCAACTACAGACCGGTATCAAACCTTCCTTTCCTAGGAAAGGTTATTGAGAAAGTGGTTGCAAATCAACTGGAAACCCGCCTGACAACCCATGATATTTATGATCCATTTCAAT